>NC_092087.1:113560206-113860206 GCF_045679555.1 Salvelinus alpinus | reverse complement strand
TCCCTCGCTCCGCCTCACTCCCTTTTCACTCCCTCTCTCTGCCTCTCTCCCTTTTCACTCCCTCCCTCTCCGCCTCTCTCCCTTTTCACTCCCTCTCTTCCCTTTTCACTCCCTCTCTCTCTTTACTCTCTCTCTCCCTTTTCACTCCCTCTCTCCGCCTCTCTCCCTTTTCACTCCCCTCTCTCCGCCTCTCTCCCTTTTCACTCCCCTCTCTCCGCCTCTCTCCCTTTTCACTCCCCTCTCTCCGCCTCTCTCCCTTTTCACTCCCCCTCTCCGCCTCTCTCCCTTTTCACTCCCCTCTGCCTCTATCCCTTTTCACTCCCTCTCTCCGCCTCTCTCCCTTTTCACTCCCTCTCCGCCTCTCTCCCTTTTCACTCCCTCTCTCCCTTTTCACTCCCCTCTCTCCGCCTCTCTCCCTTTTCACTCCCTCTCTCCGCCTCTCTCCCTTTTCACTCCCTCTCTCCGCCTCTCTCCCTTTTCACTCCCACTCTCCGCCTCTCTCCCTTTTCACTCCCTCTCCCCGCCTCTCTCCCTTTTCACTCCCTCTCTCCGCCTCTCTCCCTTTTCACTCCCTCTCTCCGCCTCTCTCCCTTTTCACTCCCCCTCTCCGCCTCTCTCCCTTTTCACTCCCTCTCTCTCCCTTTTCACTCCCTCTCTCTCCCTTTTCACTCCGCCTCTCTCCCTTTTCACTCCCCTCTCTCCGCCTCTCTCCCTTTTCACTCCCCTCTCTCCGCCTCTCTCCCTTTTCACTCCCTCTCTCCGCCTCTCTACCTTTTCACTCCCTCTCCCTCCCTAAGAACTTCCCATTTGAATCAATAAGGATTGCAGTTGTGGGTGACTATCTGGGTGGAGCAGACTGGGAGGCTGGTATTCTGACCTGGGCTAGAGCAGACTGGGAGGCTGGTATTCTGACATGGGCTGGAGCACACTGTGCTGGAGCAGACTGAGAGGCTGGTATTCTGACCTGGGCTGGAGCAGACTGGGAGGCTGGTATTCTGACCTCGGCTGGAGCATACTGGGAGGCTGGTATTCTGACCTGGGCTGGAGCAGACTGGGAGGCTGGTATTCTGACCTGTGCTGGAGCAGACTGGGAGGCTGGTATTCTGACCTGGGCTTGAGCACACTGTGTTGGAGCAGACTGAGAGGCTGGTATTTTGACCTGGGCTGGAGCAGACTGGGAGACTGGTATTCTGACCTGGGCTGGAGCAGACTGGGAGACTGGTATTCTGACCTGTGCTGGAGCAGACTGGGAGGCTGGTATTCTGACCTGTGCTGGAGCAGACCGGGAGACTGGTATTCTGACCTGGGCTGGATCAGACTGGGAGACTGGTAAATCACACATTTGACCTTTATGCTCACTGAGTCTGTACATAGTCAAAGCTTTCCTTAAGTTTGGGTCAGTCACAGTGGTCAGGTATTCTGCCACTGTGTACTCTCTGTTTAGGGCCAAATAGCATTCTAGTTTTCTCTGTTTTTTGTTAATTCTTTCCAATGTGTCAAGTAATTATCTTTTTGTTTTCTCAGGATTTGGTTGGGTCTAATTGTGCTGTTGTCCAGGGGCTCTGTGGGCTGTGTTTATGTTTGTGAACAGAGCACAATGACCAGCTTGCTTAGGGGACTCTTCTCCACGTTCATCTCTCTGTAGGTGATGGCTTTGTTAATGGCCCATACCCTCCCCATCACCAATCAGCCCTGCCATTGTTTGTCTTCATACTGTTTTGTAAAGAATGGCTTCTTGTCTTTCAGGTTGTATTCCACTGGGAAAGTGATTACAGTTTTCCTCAGTCGCTTTGGTGCATTTCTTAGATCAAAAGTGCAATTCTTGATACGACTTGTACTAATTCCAAATCATCTAGTCACTTGTGCACATCATTAAAGCAATTTCTTATTCCTTTGAACAAATTGCAATTGATAATGTACAAGTGTCAGCTTTTTTCCACATTATCAATTGCTCACGTCATGTTGATCAAAATATAGTAGATGGTTCTCTGTTGAATAGTCTTACCCCTCAAAACATCTAGGCATTAGTTCCTTGCATAAGCCATTACATGCAAAATTGTTTAACTATTTGTCATAAACTGTCAAGCATAGTTTTACACATTTCTATAAGACCTTTTGTACAAAAACGTAAACTGATGAATCGTGCAGGTGAAATTGACCCTCACTCATGAAGGAAGGAAGTTTTGATTTACATAGCCTGCAATTGTTACAATCACTGCATTCAAACCTGTGTAGATCAGTCAATTTTTAATATACAGACTTAAAACTCAGGATTCTGTAACAGCATACTCCATTCAAGATATGTGTTTACTGTGACAACCAGAAGTGCCTTAAGATGGTGTCATAGATGCTGTTTTGAAGGGGTAAAAGGTCAGAACTTTTCAAAACTTCATATATGTGATTAGACAACCCTCGTGAACTGTAAATCAGTCATTTCTCCCAACAGATGTCAAAGAAAAGCTCTCACACACACACACAGCAGGGATGGAGTGAAAAGGTACGGTGCTTAAAGACACACAAAGCCTGCAATGGCATTACTATTATCTCCAGGCCGTGCCGAGTTCAACGAGATGCCCCGCTTGACCGTAGCTCACTCGGTCTGAGCGCAGCCACAGTGACAACAAGACGGACCCAGAGCAGTCTGTCTGTCTGTCTGTCTCTGTCTGTCTCTGTCTGTCTCTGTCTGTCTTTCTGTCTGTCTGTCTGTCTGTCTGTCTGTCTGTCTGTCTGTCTGTGTCTGTGTCTGTCGGTCTCTGTCTGTGTCTCTGTCTGTCTGTCTGTCTGTCTGTCTGTCTGTCTGTCTGTCTGTCTGTCTGTCTGTCTGTCTGTCTGTCTGTCTGTCTGTCTGTCTGTCTGTCTGTATCTCTCTCACATTCTCTCTCTCTCTCTTTCTCTACGATTAGAATGTAAAGTCTCTCCCTATCTCTCTCTCTCCTTTGGATAACTTTAGGAAATAGATTCTCTCTCTCAATTCAATTCAAGGGGCTTTATTCAATTCAAGGGGCTTCTCTCTCTCTCTCTCTCTCTCTCTCTCTCTCTCTCTCTCTCTCTCTCAATTCAATTCAATTCAAGGGGCTTTATTGGCATGGGAAACATGTGTTTACATTACCAAAGCGAGTGAGGTAGATAATATTCAACAGTGAAATAAACAATAAAAATGAACAGTAAACATTACACATGCAGAAGTTTCAAAACAATAAAGACATTACAGATGTCATATTATATATATATACAGTGTTGTAACAATGTACAAATGGTTAAAGTACAAAAGGGAATGAGATCCCTGAATGGTAAAAAAAGCATCTCCAAATAGAATATGTTTGTATCACAAATTATCTTACAGATATATCTTACAGATATTTTGACCATATCTGACAGGCTCCCAAAGGCAATCAAAGGATCTAGCTCACTTAATGCCCCATACCCTCCCCATCACCAATCAGCCCTGCCATTGTTTGTATTCATACTGTTTTGTAAAGAATGGCTTCTTGTCTGTTAGGTTGTATTCCACTGGGAAAGTGATTACAGTTTTCCTCAGTCGCTTTGGTGCATTTCTTAGATCAAAAGTGCAATTCTTGATACGACTTGTACAAATTCCAAATCATCTAGTCACTTGTGCACATCATTAAAGCAATTTCTTATTCCTTTGAACAAATTGCAATTGATAATGTACAAGTGTCAGCTTTTTTCCACATTATCAATTGCTCACGTCATGTTGATCAAAATATAGTATATGGTTCTCTGTTGAATAGTCTTACCCCTCAAAACATCTAGGCATTAGTTCCTTGCATAAGCCATTACATGCAAAATTGTTTAACTATTTGTCATAAACTGTCAACCTCTCTCCGCCTCTCTCCCTTTTCACTCCCCTCTCTCCCTTTTCACTCCCCTCTCTCCCTTTTCACTCCCTCTCTCCGCCTCTCTCCCTTTTCACTCCCTCTCTCCGCCTCTCTCCCTTTTCACTCCCTCTCTCCGCCTCTCTCCCTTTTCACTCCCCCTCTCCGCCTCTCTCCCTTTTCACTCCCTCTCCCTCCCTAAGAACTTCCCATTTGAATCAATAAGGATTGCAGTTGTGGGTGACTATCTGGGTGGAGCAGACTGGGAGGCTGGTATTCTGACCTGGGCTGGAGCAGACTGGTAGGCTGGTGCAGTGTCATCAGGCTGTGATGGTGGAGGCCATCCTGTTCTCGGGTTCTGCTTGTGTTATGCCAACCACCAGGTCATTATTACCACCAGGTCATTATTACCACCAGGTCATTATAACCACCAGGTCATTATTACCACCAGGTCATTAGAACCACCAGGTCATTATAACCACCAGGTCATTATAACCACCAGGTCATTATTACCACCAGGTCATTATAACCACCAGGTCATTATTACCACCAGGTCATTAGAACCACCAGGTCATTATAACCACCAGGTCATTATTACCACCAGGTCATTATAACCACCAGGTCATTATAACCACCAGGTCATTATAACCACCAGGTCATTATAACCACCAGGTCATTATTACCACCAGGTCATTATAACCACCAGGTCATTAGAACCACCAGGTCATTATAACCACCAGGTCATTAGAACCACCAGGTCATTATAACCACCAGGTCATTAGAACCACCAGGTCATTAGAACCACCAGGTCATTATAACCACCAGGTCATTAGAACCACCAGGTCATTAGAACCACCAGGTCATTAGAACCACCAGGTCATTAGAACCACCAGGTCATTATTACCACCAGGTCATTAGAACCACCAGGTCATTATAACCACCAGGTCATTATAACCACCAGGTCATTATCACCACCAGGTCATTATTACCACCAGGTCATTATTACCACCAGGTCATTAGAACCACCAGGTCATTATAACCACCAGGTCATTATTACCACCAGGTCATTATAACCACCAGGTCATTATTACCACCAGGTCATTATAACCACCAGGTCACTAGAACCACCAGGTCATTATAACCACCAGGTCATTATTACCACCAGGTCATTATAACCACCAGGTCATTAGAACCACCAGGTCATTAGAACCACCAGGTCATTATAACCACCAGGTCATTATAACCACCAGGTCATTAGAACCACCAGGTCATTATAACCACCAGGTCATTATCACCACCAGGTCATTATAACCACCAGGTCATTATAACCACCAGGTCATTATTACCACCAGGTCATTATAACCACCAGGTCATTATTACCACCAGGTCATTATAACCACCAGGTCACTAGAACCACCAGGTCATTATAACCACCAGGTCATTATTACCACCAGGTCATTATAACCACCAGGTCATTAGAACCACCAGGTCATTAGAACCACCAGGTCATTATAACCACCAGGTCATTATAACCACCAGGTCATTAGAACCACCAGGTCATTAGAACCACCAGGTCATTAGAACCACCAGGTCATTAGAACCACCAGGTCATTAGAACCACCAGGTCATTAGAACCACCAGGTCATTAGAACCACCAGGTCATTAGAACCACCAGGTCATTAGAACCACCAGGTCATTAGAACCACCAGGTCATTAGAACCACCAGGTCATTAGAACCACCAGGTCATTATAACCACCAGGTCATTATAACCACCAGGTCATTATAACCACCAGGTCATTAGAACCACCAGGTCATTATTACCACCAGGTCATTAGAACCACCAGGTCATTAGAACCACCAGGTCATTAGAACCACCAGGTCATTAGAACCACCAGGTCATTAGAACCACCAGGTCAGGGAGAAGAGCCTCACTCTGACCTCTGTCGAGTTGAAGTATCTGCTCTCCAGGTGAAATTTCAGCTCTGGTGCAGATGTGCCCATCTGCTCTCCAGGTGTAGACCCAGGGGGCCCGTTTAGAACCTTTTAGGACATTTCGAGATGACAGATGTTTGTGTTTGGTCTATTAATGTACCTGTGAGTTGAAATTGTTATAATTTTTGCATTTTTGACAAAATTAGACTCCTTTAAAGTGCCAGTTTTTCGCTCAGGTAGGGTATCAGCCTGAGCTATTTAAAAACACGTTTTCAACATTTCAAGATAGCAGTTAGTTTAGTTTGATGTAAATAAAGATAGCTGAGAAGTGGGACTGTGTCATTGTTTCTGACAAGATCTCTCATTGATCTCGGGTTCAGCCACCAGGGGGCACCAAACCTCTTTGAAAAGTTCATGTGAATAGTTACCACTTCTCAGGAGATGATAGACTTAGCCTTTCAACTGTTTTGTAATGATGGGATAGCTATTGAACAGACCTTTAAAACCTGGTTTTCTTGTATGTGCCAGTACATGAAATCACACATTTGACCTTTATGCTCACTGAGTCTGTACATAGTCAAAGCTTTCCTTAAGTTTGGGTCAGTCACAGTGGTCAGGTATTCTGCCCTTTCTCCGCCTCTCTCCCTTTTCACTCCCTCTCTCCGCCTCTTTCCCTTTTCACTCCCCTCTCTCCGCCTCTCTCCCTTTTCACTCCCTCTCTCCGCCTCTCTCCCTTTTCACTCCCCTCCGCCTCTCTCCCTTTTCACTCCCTCTCTCCGCCTCTCTCGCTTTTCACTCCCTCTCTACGCCTCTATCCCTTTTCACTCCCTCTCTCCGCCTCTCTCCCTTTTCACTCCCTCTCTCCGCCTCTCTTCCTTTTCACTCCCTCTCTCCACCTCTCTCCCTTTTCACTCCCTCTCTCCGCCTCTCTCCCTTTTCACTCCCTCGCTCCGCCTCTCTCCCTTTTCACTCCCTCTCTCCGCCTCTCTCCCTTTTCACTCCCTCCCTCTCCGCCTCTCTCCCTTTTCACTCCGTCTCTTCCCTTTTCACTCCCTCTCTCTCCCTTTTCACTCTCTCTCTCCCTTTTCACTCCCTCTCTCCGCCTCTCTCCCTTTTCACTCCCTCGCTCCGCCTCACTCCCTTTTCACTCCCTCTCTCTGCCTCTCTCCCTTTTCACTCCCTCCCTCTCCGCCTCTCTCCCTTTTCACTCCCTCTCTTCCCTTTTCACTCCCTCTCTCTCTTTACTCTCTCTCTCCCTTTTCACTCCCTCTCTCCGCCTCTCTCCCTTTTCACTCCCCTCTCTCCGCCTCTCTCCCTTTTCACTCCCCTCTCTCCGCCTCTCTCCCTTTTCACTCCCCTCTCTCCGCCTCTCTCCCTTTTCACTCCCCCTCTCCGCCTCTCTCCCTTTTCACTCCCCTCTGCCTCTATCCCTTTTCACTCCCTCTCTCCGCCTCTCTCCCTTTTCACTCCCTCTCCGCCTCTCTCCCTTTTCACTCCCTCTCTCCCTTTTCACTCCCCTCTCTCCGCCTCTCTCCCTTTTCACTCCCTCTCTCCGCCTCTCTCCCTTTTCACTCCCTCTCTCCGCCTCTCTCCCTTTTCACTCCCACTCTCCGCCTCTCTCCCTTTTCACTCCCTCTCCCCGCCTCTCTCCCTTTTCACTCCCTCTCTCCGCCTCTCTCCCTTTTCACTCCCTCTCTCCGCCTCTCTCCCTTTTCACTCCCCCTCTCCGCCTCTCTCCCTTTTCACTCCCTCTCTCCGCCTCTCTCCCTTTTCACTCCCCTCCGCCTCTCTCCCTTTTCACTCCCTCTCTCCGCCTCTCTCGCTTTTCACTCCCTCTCTACGCCTCTATCCCTTTTCACTCCCTCTCTCCGCCTCTCTCCCTTTTCACTCCCTCTCTCCGCCTCTCTTCCTTTTCACTCCCTCTCTCCACCTCTCTCCCTTTTCACTCCCTCTCTCCGCCTCTCTCCCTTTTCACTCCCTCGCTCCGCCTCTCTCCCTTTTCACTCCCTCTCTCCGCCTCTCTCCCTTTTCACTCCCTCCCTCTCCGCCTCTCTCCCTTTTCACTCCGTCTCTTCCCTTTTCACTCCCTCTCTCTCCCTTTTCACTCTCTCTCTCCCTTTTCACTCCCTCTCTCCGCCTCTCTCCCTTTTCACTCCCTCGCTCCGCCTCACTCCCTTTTCACTCCCTCTCTCTGCCTCTCTCCCTTTTCACTCCCTCCCTCTCCGCCTCTCTCCCTTTTCACTCCCTCTCTTCCCTTTTCACTCCCTCTCTCTCTTTACTCTCTCTCTCCCTTTTCACTCCCTCTCTCCGCCTCTCTCCCTTTTCACTCCCCTCTCTCCGCCTCTCTCCCTTTTCACTCCCCTCTCTCCGCCTCTCTCCCTTTTCACTCCCCTCTCTCCGCCTCTCTCCCTTTTCACTCCCCCTCTCCGCCTCTCTCCCTTTTCACTCCCCTCTGCCTCTATCCCTTTTCACTCCCTCTCTCCGCCTCTCTCCCTTTTCACTCCCTCTCCGCCTCTCTCCCTTTTCACTCCCTCTCTCCCTTTTCACTCCCCTCTCTCCGCCTCTCTCCCTTTTCACTCCCTCTCTCCGCCTCTCTCCCTTTTCACTCCCTCTCTCCGCCTCTCTCCCTTTTCACTCCCACTCTCCGCCTCTCTCCCTTTTCACTCCCTCTCCCCGCCTCTCTCCCTTTTCACTCCCTCTCTCCGCCTCTCTCCCTTTTCACTCCCTCTCTCCGCCTCTCTCCCTTTTCACTCCCCCTCTCCGCCTCTCTCCCTTTTCACTCCCTCTCTCTCCCTTTTCACTCCCTCTCTCTCCCTTTTCACTCCGCCTCTCTCCCTTTTCACTCCCCTCTCTCCGCCTCTCTCCCTTTTCACTCCCCTCTCTCCGCCTCTCTCCCTTTTCACTCCCTCTCTCCGCCTCTCTACCTTTTCACTCCCTCTCCCTCCCTAAGAACTTCCCATTTGAATCAATAAGGATTGCAGTTGTGGGTGACTATCTGGGTGGAGCAGACTGGGAGGCTGGTATTCTGACCTGGGCTGGAGCAGACTGGGAGGCTGGTATTCTGACATGGGCTGGAGCACACTGTGCTGGAGCAGACTGAGAGGCTGGTATTCTGACCTGGGCTGGAGCAGACTGGGAGGCTGGTATTCTGACCTCGGCTGGAGCATACTGGGAGGCTGGTATTCTGACCTGGGCTGGAGCAGACTGGGAGGCTGGTATTCTGACCTGTGCTGGAGCAGACTGGGAGGCTGGTATTCTGACCTGGGCTTGAGCACACTGTGTTGGAGCAGACTGAGAGGCTGGTATTTTGACCTGGGCTGGAGCAGACTGGGAGACTGGTATTCTGACCTGGGCTGGAGCAGACTGGGAGACTGGTATTCTGACCTGGGCTGGAGCAGACTGGGAGGCTGGTATTCTGACCTGTGCTGGAGCAGACCGGGAGACTGGTATTCTGACCTGGGCTGGATCAGACTGGGAGACTGGTAAATCACACATTTGACCTTTATGCTCACTGAGTCTGTACATAGTCAAAGCTTTCCTTAAGTTTGGGTCAGTCACAGTGGTCAGGTATTCTGCCACTGTGTACTCTCTGTTTAGGGCCAAATAGCATTCTAGTTTTCTCTGTTTTTTGTTAATTCTTTCCAATGTGTCAAGTAATTATCTTTTTGTTTTCTCAGGATTTGGTTGGGTCTAATTGTGCTGTTGTCCAGGGGCTCTGTGGGCTGTGTTTATGTTTGTGAACAGAGCACAATGACCAGCTTGCTTAGGGGACTCTTCTCCACGTTCATCTCTCTGTAGGTGATGGCTTTGTTAATGGCCCATACCCTCCCCATCACCAATCAGCCCTGCCATTGTTTGTCTTCATACTGTTTTGTAAAGAATGGCTTCTTGTCTTTCAGGTTGTATTCCACTGGGAAAGTGATTACAGTTTTCCTCAGTCGCTTTGGTGCATTTCTTAGATCAAAAGTGCAATTCTTGATACGACTTGTACTAATTCCAAATCATCTAGTCACTTGTGCACATCATTAAAGCAATTTCTTATTCCTTTGAACAAATTGCAATTGATAATGTACAAGTGTCAGCTTTTTTCCACATTATCAATTGCTCACGTCATGTTGATCAAAATATAGTAGATGGTTCTCTGTTGAATAGTCTTACCCCTCAAAACATCTAGGCATTAGTTCCTTGCATAAGCCATTACATGCAAAATTGTTTAACTATTTGTCATAAACTGTCAACCTCTCTCCGCCTCTCTCCCTTTTCACTCCCCTCTCTCCCTTTTCACTCCCCTCTCTCCCTTTTCACTCCCTCTCTCCGCCTCTCTCCCTTTTCACTCCCTCTCTCCGCCTCTCTCCCTTTTCACTCCCTCTCTCCGCCTCTCTCCCTTTTCACTCCCCCTCTCCGCCTCTCTCCCTTTTCACTCCCTCTCCCTCCCTAAGAACTTCCCATTTGAATCAATAAGGATTGCAGTTGTGGGTGACTATCTGGGTGGAGCAGACTGGGAGGCTGGTATTCTGACCTGGGCTGGAGCAGACTGGTAGGCTGGTGCAGTGTCATCAGGCTGTGATGGTGGAGGCCATCCTGTTCTCGGGTTCTGCTTGTGTTATGCCAACCACCAGGTCATTATTACCACCAGGTCATTATTACCACCAGGTCATTATAACCACCAGGTCATTATTACCACCAGGTCATTAGAACCACCAGGTCATTATAACCACCAGGTCATTATTACCACCAGGTCATTATAACCACCAGGTCATTATTACCACCAGGTCATTATTACCACCAGGTCATTATTACCACCAGGTCATTAGAACCACCAGGTCATTATAACCACCAGGTCATTATAACCACCAGGTCATTATTACCACCAGGTCATTATAACCACCAGGTCATTATTACCACCAGGTCATTAGAACCACCAGGTCATTATAACCACCAGGTCATTATTACCACCAGGTCATTATAACCACCAGGTCATTAGAACCACCAGGTCATTATAACCACCAGGTCATTATAACCACCAGGTCATTATTACCACCAGGTCATTATAACCACCAGGTCATTAGAACCACCAGGTCATTATAACCACCAGGTCATTAGAACCACCAGGTCATTATAACCACCAGGTCATTAGAACCACCAGGTCATTAGAACCACCAGGTCATTATAACCACCAGGTCATTAGAACCACCAGGTCATTAGAACCACCAGGTCATTAGAACCACCAGGTCATTAGAACCACCAGGTCATTATTACCACCAGGTCATTATAACCACCAGGTCATTATAACCACCAGGTCATTATAACCACCAGGTCATTATCACCACCAGGTCATTATTACCACCAGGTCATTATTACCACCAGGTCATTAGAACCACCAGGTCATTATAACCACCAGGTCATTATTACCACCAGGTCATTATAACCACCAGGTCATTATTACCACCAGGTCATTATAACCACCAGGTCACTAGAACCACCAGGTCATTATAACCACCAGGTCATTATTACCACCAGGTCATTATTACCACCAGGTCATTATAACCACCAGGTCATTAGAACCACCAGGTCATTATAACCACCAGGTCATTAGAACCACCAGGTCATTATAACCACCAGGTCATTATAACCACCAGGTCATTATAACCACCAGGTCATTATAACCACCAGGTCATTATTACCACCAGGTCATTAGAACCACCAGGTCATTATAACCACCAGGTCATTAGAACCACCAGGTCATTAGAACCACCAGGTCATTAGAACCACCAGGTCATTAGAACCACCAGGTCATTAGAACCACCAGGTCAGGGAGAAGAGCCTCACTCTGACCTCTGTCGAGTTGAAGTATCTGCTCTCCAGGTGAAATTTCAGCTCTGGTGCAGATGTGCCCATCTGCTCTCCAGGTGTAGACCCAGGGGGCCCGTTTAGAACCTTTTAGGACATTTCGAGATGACAGATGTTTGTGTTTGGTCTATTAATGTACCTGTGAGTTGAAATTGTTATAATTTTTGCATTTTTGACAAAATTAGACTCCTTTAAAGTGCCAGTTTTTCGCTCAGGTAGGGTATCAGCCTGAGCTATTTAAAAACACGTTTTCAACATTTCAAGATAGCAGTTAGTTTAGTTTGATGTAAATAAAGATAGCTGAGAAGTGGGACTGTGTCATTGTTTCTGACAAGATCTCTCATTGATCTCGGGTTCAGCCACCAGGGGGCACCAAACCTCTTTGAAAAGTTCATGTGAATAGTTACCACTTCTCAGGAGATGATAGACTTAGCCTTTCAACTGTTTTGTAATGATGGGATAGCTATTGAACAGACCTTTAAAACCTGGTTTTCTTGTATGTGCCAGTACATGAAATCACACATTTGACCTTTATGCTCACTGAGTCTGTACATAGTCAAAGCTTTCCTTAAGTTTGGGTCAGTCACAGTGGTCAGGTATTCTGCCCTTTCTCCGCCTCTCTCCCTTTTCACTCCCTCTCTCCGCCTCTTTCCCTTTTCACTCCCCTCTCTCCGCCTCTCTCCCTTTTCACTCCCTCTCTCCGCCTCTCTCCCTTTTCACTCCCCTCCGCCTCTCTCCCTTTTCACTCCCTCTCTCCGCCTCTCTCGCTTTTCACTCCCTCTCTACGCCTCTATCCCTTTTCACTCCCTCTCTCCGCCTCTCTCCCTTTTCACTCCCTCTCTCCGCCTCTCTTCCTTTTCACTCCCTCTCTCCACCTCTCTCCCTTTTCACTCCCTCTCTCCGCCTCTCTCCCTTTTCACTCCCTCGCTCCGCCTCTCTCCCTTTTCACTCCCTCTCTCCGCCTCTCTCCCTTTTCACTCCCTCCCTCTCCGCCTCTCTCCCTTTTCACTCCGTCTCTTCCCTTTTCACTCCCTCTCTCTCCCTTTTCACTCTCTCTCTCCCTTTTCACTCCCTCTCTCCGCCTCTCTCCCTTTTCACTCCCTCGCTCCGCCTCACTCCCTTTTCACTCCCTCTCTCTGCCTCTCTCCCTTTTCACTCCCTCCCTCTCCGCCTCTCTCCCTTTTCACTCCCTCTCTTCCCTTTTCACTCCCTCTCTCTCTTTACTCTCTCTCTCCCTTTTCACTCCCTCTCTCCGCCTCTCTCCCTTTTCACTCCCCTCTCTCCGCCTCTCTCCCTTTTCACTCCCCTCTCTCCGCCTCTCTCCCTTTTCACTCCCCTCTCTCCGCCTCTCTCCCTTTTCACTCCCCCTCTCCGCCTCTCTCCCTTTTCACTCCCCTCTGCCTCTATCCCTTTTCACTCCCTCTCTCCGCCTCTCTCCCTTTTCACTCCCTCTCCGCCTCTCTCCCTTTTCACTCCCTCTCTCCCTTTTCACTCCCCTCTCTCCGCCTCTCTCCCTTTTCACTCCCTCTCTCCGCCTCTCTCCCTTTTCACTCCCTCTCTCCGCCTCTCTCCCTTTTCACTCCCACTCTCCGCCTCTCTCCCTTTTCACTCCCTCTCCCCGCCTCTCTCCCTTTTCACTCCCTCTCTCCGCCTCTCTCCCTTTTCACTCCCTCTCTCCGCCTCTCTCCCTTTTCACTCCCCCTCTCCGCCTCTCTCCCTTTTCACTCCCTCTCTCCGCCTCTCTCCCTTTTCACTCCCCTCCGCCTCTCTCCCTTTTCACTCCCTCTCTCCGCCTCTCTCGCTTTTCACTCCCTCTCTACGCCTCTATCCCTTTTCACTCCCTCTCTCCGCCTCTCTCCCTTTTCACTCCCTCTCTCCGCCTCTCTTCCTTTTCACTCCCTCTCTCCACCTCTCTCCCTTTTCACTCCCTCTCTCCGCCTCTCTCCCTTTTCACTCCCTCGCTCCGCCTCTCTCCCTTTTCACTCCCTCTCTCCGCCTCTCTCCCTTTTCACTCCCTCCCTCTCCGCCTCTCTCCCTTTTCACTCCGTCTCTTCCCTTTTCACTCCCTCTCTCTCCCTTTTCACTCTCTCTCTCCCTTTTCACTCCCTCTCTCCGCCTCTCTCCCTTTTCACTCCCTCGCTCCGCCTCACTCCCTTTTCACTCCCTCTCTCTGCCTCTCTCCCTTTTCACTCCCTCCCTCTCCGCCTCTCTCCCTTTTCACTCCCTCTCTTCCCTTTTCACTCCCTCTCTCTCTTTACTCTCTCTCTCCCTTTTCACTCCCTCTCTCCGCCTCTCTCCCTTTTCACTCCCCTCTCTCCGCCTCTCTCCCTTTTCACTCCCCTCTCTCCGCCTCTCTCCCTTTTCACTCCCCTCTCTCCGCCTCTCTCCCTTTTCACTCCCCCTCTCCGCCTCTCTCCCTTTTCACTCCCCTCTGCCTCTATCCCTTTTCACTCCCTCTCTCCGCCTCTCTCCCTTTTCACTCCCTCTCCGCCTCTCTCCCTTTTCACTCCCTCTCTCCCTTTTCACTCCCCTCTCTCCGCCTCTCTCCCTTTTCACTCCCTCTCTCCGCCTCTCTCCCTTTTCACTCCCTCTCTCCGCCTCTCTCCCTTTTCACTCCCACTCTCCGCCTCTCTCCCTTTTCACTCCCTCTCCCCGCCTCTCTCCCTTTTCACTCCCTCTCTCCGCCTCTCTCCCTTTTCACTCCCTCTCTCCGCCTCTCTCCCTTTTCACTCCCCCTCTCCGCCTCTCTCCCTTTTCACTCCCTCTCTCTCCCTTTTCACTCCCTCTCTCTCCCTTTTCACTCCGCCTCTCTCCCTTTTCACTCCCCTCTCTCCGCCTCTCTCCCTTTTCACTCCCTCTCTCCGCCTCTCTACCTTTTCACTCCCTCTCCCTCCCTAAGAACTTCCCATTTGAATCAATAAGGATTGCAGTTGTGGGTGACTATCTGGGTGGAGCAGACTGGGAGGCTGGTATTCTGACCTGGGCTGGAGCAGACTGGGAGGCTGGTATTCTGACATGGGCTGGAGCACACTGTGCTGGAGCAGACTGAGAGGCTGGTATTCTGACCTGGGCTGGAGCAGACTGGGAGGCTGGTATTCTGACCTCGGCTGGAGCATACTGGGAGGCTGGTATTCTGACCTGGGCTGGAGCAGACTGGGAGGCTGGTATTCTGACCTGTGCTGGAGCAGACTGGGAGGCTGGTATTCTGACCTGGGCTTGAGCACACTGTGTTGGAGCAGACTGAGAGGCTGGTATTTTGACCTGGGCTGGAGCAGACTGGGAGACTGGTATTCTGACCTGGGCTGGAGCAGACTGGGAGACTGGTATTCTGACCTGTGCTGGAGCAGACTGGGAGGCTGGTATTCTGACCTGTGCTGGAGCAGACCGGGAGACTGGTATTCTGACCTGGGCTGGAGCAGACTGGGAGACTGGTATTCTGACCTGTGCTGGAGCAGACTGGGAGGCTGGTATTCTGACCTGTGCTGGAGCAGACCGGGAGACTGGTATTCTGACCTGGGCTGGATCAGACTGGGAGACTGGTAAATCACACATTTGACCTTTATGCTCACTGAGTCTGTACATAGTCAAAGCTTTCCTTAAGTTTGGGTCAGTCACAGTGGTCAGGTATTCTGCCACTGTGTACTCTCTGTTTAGGGCCAAATAGCATTCTAGTTTTCTCTGTTTTTTGTTAATTCTTTCCAATGTGTCAAGTAATTATCTTTTTGTTTTCTCAGGATTTGGTTGGGTCTAATTGTGCTGTTGTCCAGGGGCTCTGTGGGCTGTGTTTATGTTTGTGAACAGAGCACAATGACCAGCTTGCTTAGGGGACTCTTCTCCACGTTCATCTCTCTGTAGGTGATGGCTTTGTTAATGGCCCATACCCTCCCCATCACCAATCAGCCCTGCCATTGTTTGTATTCATACTGTTTTGTAAAGAATGGCTTCTTGTCTGTTAGGTTGTATTCCACTGGGAAAGTGATTACAGTTTTCCTCAGTCGCTTTGGTGCATTTCTTAGATCAAAAGTGCAATTCTTGATACGACTTGTACTAATTCCAAATCATCTAGTCACTTGTGCACATCATTAAAGCAATTTCTTATTCCTTTGAACAAATTGCAATTGATAATGTACAAGTGTCAGCTTTTTTCCACATTATCAATTGCTCACGTCATGTTGATCAAAATATAGTAGATGGTTCTCTGTTGAATAGTCTTACCCCTCAAAACATCTAGGCATTAGTTCCTTGCATAAGCCATTACATGCAAAATTGTTTAACTATTTGTCATAAACTGTCAAGCATAGTTTTACACATTTCTATAAGACCTTTTGTACAAAAACGTAAACTGATGAATCGTGCAGGTGAAATTGACCCTCACTCATGAAGGAAGGAACTTTTGATTTACATAGCCTGCAATTGTGACAATCACTGCATTCAAACCTGTGTAGATCAGTCAATTTTTAATATACAGACTTAAAACTCAGGATTCTGTAACAGCATACTCCATTCAAGATATGTGTTTACTGTGACAACCAGAAGTGCCTTAAGATGGTGTCATAGATGCTGTTTTGAAGGGGTAAAAGGTCAGAACTTTTCAAAACTTCATATATGTGATTAGACAACCCTCGTGAACTGTAAATCAGTCATTTCTCCCAACAGATGTCAAAGAAAAGCTCTCACACACACACACAGCAGGGATGGAGTGAAAAGGTACGGTGCTTAAAGACACACAAAGCCTGCAATGGCATTACTATTATCTCCAGGCCGTGCCGAGTTCAACGAGATGCCCCGCTTGACCGTAGCTCACTCGGTCTGAGCGCAGCCACAGTGACAACAAGACGGACCCAGAGCAGTCTGTCTGTCTGTCTGTCTCTGTCTGTCTCTGTCTGTCTCTGTCTGTCTCTGTCTGTCTGTCTGTCTGTCTGTCTGTCTGTCTGTCTGTCTGTCTGTCTGTCTGTCTGTCTGTCTGTCTGTCTGTCTGTCTGTGTCTGTGTCTGTCGGTCTCTGTCTGTGTCTCTGTCTGTCTGTCTGTCTGTCTGTCTGTCTGTCTGTCTGTCTGTCTGTCTGTCTGTCTGTCTGTCTGTCTGTATCTCTCTCACATTCTCTCTCTCTCTCTTTCTCTACGATTAGAATGTAAAGTCTCTCCCTATCTCTCTCTCTCCTTTGGATAACTTTAGGAAATAGATTCTCTCTCTCAATTCAATTCAAGGGGCTTTATTCAATTCAAGGGGCTTCTCTCTCTCTCTCTCTCTCTCTCTCTCTCTCTCTCTCTCTCTCTCTCTCTCTCTCAATTCAATTCAATTCAAGGGGCTTTATTGGCATGGGAAACATGTGTTTACATTACCAAAGCGAGTGAGGTAGATAATATTCAACAGTGAAATAAACAATAAAAATGAACAGTAAACATTACACATGCAGAAGTTTCAAAACAATAAAGACATTACAGATGTCATATTATATATATATACAGTGTTGTAACAATGTGCAAATGGTTAAAGTACAAAAGGGAATGAGATCCCTGAATGGTAAAAAAAGCATCTCCAAATAGAATATGTTTGTATCACAAATTATCTTACAGATATATCTTACAGATATTTTGACCATATCTGACAGGCTCCCAAAGGCAATCAAAGGATCTAGCTCACTTAATGCCCCATACCCTCCCCATCACCAATCAGCCCTGCCATTGTTTGTATTCATACTGTTTTGTAAAGAATGGCTTCTTGTCTGTTAGGTTGTATTCCACTGGGAAAGTGATTACAGTTTTCCTCAGTCGCTTTGGTGCATTTCTTAGATCAAAAGTGCAATTCTTGATACGACTTGTACAAATTCCAAATCATCTAGTCACTTGTGCACATCATTAAAGCAATTTCTTATTCCTTTGAACAAATTGCAATTGATAATGTACAAGGGTCAGCTTTTTTCCACATTATCAATTGCTCACGTCATGTTGATCAAAATATAGTAGATGGTTCTCTGTTGAATAGTCTTACCCCTCAAAACATCTAGGCATAAGTTCCTTGCATAAGCCATTACATGCAAAATTGTTTAACTATTTGTCATAAACTGTCAAGCATAGTTTTACACATTTCTATAAGACCTTTTGTACAAAAACGTAAACTGATGAATCGTGCAGGTGAAATTGACCCTCACTCAAGAAGGAATTGAAGTTTTGATTTACATAGCCTGCAATTGTGACAATCACTGCATTCAAACCTGTGTAGATCAGTCAATTTTTAATATACAGACTTAAAACTCAGGATTCTGTAACAGCATACTCCATTCAAGATATGTGTTTACTGTGACAACCAGAAGTGCCTTAAGATGGTGTCATAGATGCTGTTTTGAAGGGGTAAAAGGTCAGAACTTTTCAAAACTTCATATATGTGATTAGACAACCCTCGTGAACTGTAAATCAGTAATTTCTCCCAACAGATGTCAAAGAAAAGCTCTCACACACACACACACAGCAGGGATGGAGTGAAAAGGTACGGTGCTTAAAGACACACAAAGCCTGCAATGGCATTACTATTATCTCCAAGCCGTGCCGAGTTCAACGAGATGCCCCGCTTGACCGTAGCTCACTCGGTCTGAGCGCAGCCACAGTGACAACAAGACGGACCCAGAGCTGTCTGTCTGTCTGTCTCTGTCTGTCTCTCTATCTCTCTCTCTCACATTCTCTCTCTCTCTCTTTCTCTACGATTAGAATGTAAAGTCTCTCCCTATCTCTTTTGGATAACTTTATGAAATAGATACTCTCTCTCTCTCTTTCTCTCTCTCTCAATTAAGTTAAATTCAATTCAAGGGTCTTTATTGGCATGGGAAACATGTGTTTACATTGCCAAAGCGAGTGAGGTAGATAATATACAACAGTGAAATAAACAATAAAAATGAACAGTAAACATTACACATGCAGAAGTTTCAAAACAATAAAGACATTACAAATGTCATATTTTATATATATACAGTGTTGTAACAATGTACAAATGGTTAAAGTACAAAAGGGAATGAGATCCCTGAATGGTAAAAAAGCATCTCCAAATAGAATATGTTTGTATCACAAATTATCTTACAGATATATCTTACAGATATTTTGACCATATCTGACAGGCTCCCAAAGGCAATCAAAGGATCTAGCTCACTTAATGCCCCATACCCTCCCCATCACCAATCAGCCCTGCCATTGTTTGTATTCATACTGTTTTGTAAAGAATGGCTTCTTGTCTGTTAGGTTGTATTCCACTGGGAAAGTGATTACAGTTTTCCTCAGTCGCTTTGGTGCATTTCTTAGATCAAAAGTGCAATTCTTGATACGACTTGTACAAATTCCAAATCATCTAGTCACTTGTGCACATCATTAAAGCAATTTCTTATTCCTTTGAACAAATTGCAATTGATAATGTACAAGGGTCAGCTTTTTTCCACATTATCAATTGCTCACGTCATGTTGATCAAAATATAGTAGATGGTTCTCTGTTGAATAGTCTTACCCCTCAAAACATCTAGGCATAAGTTCCTTGCATAAGCCATTACATGCAAAATTGTTTAACTATTTGTCATAAACTGTCAAGCATAGTTTTACACATTTCTATAAGACCTTTTGTACAAAAACGTAAACTGATGAATCGTGCAGGTGAAATTGACCCTCACTCAAGAAGGAATTGAAGTTTTGATTTACATAGCCTGCAATTGTGACAATCACTGCATTCAAACCTGTGTAGATCAGTCAATTTTTAATATACAGACTTAAAACTCAGGATTCTGTAACAGCATACTCCATTCAAGATATGTGTTTACTGTGACAACCAGAAGTGCCTTAAGATGGTGTCATAGATGCTGTTTTGAAGGGGTAAAAGGTCAGAACTTTTCAAAACTTCATATATGTGATTAGACAACCCTCGTGAACTGTAAATCAGTCATTTCTCCCAACAGATGTCAAAGAAAAGCTCTCACACACACACACACAGCAGGGATGGAGTGAAAAGGTACGGTGCTTAAAGACACACAAAGCCTGCAATGGCATTACTATTATCTCCAAGCCGTGCCGAGTTCAACGAGATGCCCCGCTTGACCGTAGCTCACTCGGTCTGAGCGCAGCCACAGTGACAACAAGACGGACCCAGAGCTGTCTGTCTGTCTGTCTCTGTCTGTCTCTCTATCTCTCTCTCTCACATTCTCTCTCTCTCTCTTTCTCTACGATTAGAATGTAAAGTCTCTCCCTATCTCTTTTGGATAACTTTATGAAATAGATACTCTCTCTCTCTCTTTCTCTCTCTCTCAATTAAGTTAAATTCAATTCAAGGGTCTTTATTGGCATGGGAAACATGTGTTTACATTGCCAAAGCAAGTGAGGTAGATAATATACAACAGTGAAATAAACAATAAAAATGAACAGTAAACATTACACATGCAGAAGTTTCAAAACAATAAAGACATTACAAATGTCATATTATATATATATACAGTGTTGTAACAATGTACAAATGGTTAAAGTACAAAAGGGAATGAGATCCCTGAATGGTAAAAAAGCATCTCCAAATAGAATATGTTTGTATCACAAATTATCTTACAGATATTTTGACCATATCTGACAGGCTCCCAAAGGCAATCAAAGGATCTAGCTCACTTAATGCCCCATACCCTCCCCATCACCAATCAGCCCTGCCATTGTTTGTATTCATACTGTTTTGTAAAGAATGGCTTCTTGTCTGTTAGGTTGTATTCCACTGGGAAAGTGATTACAGTTTTCCTCAGTCGCTTTGGTGCATTTCTTAGATCAAAAGTGCAATTCTTGATACGACTTGTACAAATTCCAAATCATCTAGTCACTTGTGCACATCATTAAAGCAATTTCTTATTCCTTTGAACAAATTGCAATTGATAATGTACAAGTGTCAGCTTTTTTCCACATTATCAATTGCTCACGTCATGTTGATCAAAATATAGTATATGGTTCTCTGTTGAATAGTCTTACCCCTCAAAACATCTAGGCATTAGTTCCTTGCATAAGCCATTACATGCAAAATTGTTTAACTATTTGTCATAAACTGTCAACCTCTCTCCGCCTCTCTCCCTTTTCACTCCCCTCTCTCCCTTTTCACTCCCCTCTCTCCCTTTTCACTCCCTCTCTCCGCCTCTCTCCCTTTTCACTCCCTCTCTCCGCCTCTCTCCCTTTTCACTCCCTCTCTCCGCCTCTCTCCCTTTTCACTCCCCCTCTCCGCCTCTCTCCCTTTTCACTCCCTCTCCCTCCCTAAGAACTTCCCATTTGAATCAATAAGGATTGCAGTTGTGGGTGACTATCTGGGTGGAGCAGACTGGGAGGCTGGTATTCTGACCTGGGCTGGAGCAGACTGGTAGGCTGGTGCAGTGTCATCAGGCTGTGATGGTGGAGGCCATCCTGTTCTCGGGTTCTGCTTGTGTTATGCCAACCACCAGGTCATTATTACCACCAGGTCATTATTACCACCAGGTCATTATAACCACCAGGTCATTATTACCACCAGGTCATTAGAACCACCAGGTCATTATAACCACCAGGTCATTATAACCACCAGGTCATTATTACCACCAGGTCATTATAACCACCAGGTCATTATTACCACCAGGTCATTAGAACCACCAGGTCATTATAACCACCAGGTCATTATTACCACCAGGTCATTATAACCACCAGGTCATTAGAACCACCAGGTCATTATAACCACCAGGTCATTATAACCACCAGGTCATTATTACCACCAGGTCATTATAACCACCAGGTCATTAGAACCACCAGGTCATTATAACCACCAGGTCATTAGAACCACCAGGTCATTATAACCACCAGGTCATTAGAACCACCAGGTCATTAGAACCACCAGGTCATTATAACCACCAGGTCATTAGAACCACCAGGTCATTAGAACCACCAGGTCATTAGAACCACCAGGTCATTAGAACCACCAGGTCATTATTACCACCAGGTCATTAGAACCACCAGGTCATTATAACCACCAGGTCATTATAACCACCAGGTCATTATCACCACCAGGTCATTATTACCACCAGGTCATTATTACCACCAGGTCATTAGAACCACCAGGTCATTATAACCACCAGGTCATTATTACCACCAGGTCATTATAACCACCAGGTCATTATTACCACCAGGTCATTATAACCACCAGGTCACTAGAACCACCAGGTCATTATAACCACCAGGTCATTATTACCACCAGGTCATTATAACCACCAGGTCATTAGAACCACCAGGTCATTAGAACCACCAGGTCATTATAACCACCAGGTCATTATAACCACCAGGTCATTAGAACCACCAGGTCATTATAACCACCAGGTCATTATCACCACCAGGTCATTATAACCACCAGGTCATTATAACCACCAGGTCATTATTACCACCAGGTCATTATAACCACCAGGTCATTATTACCACCAGGTCATTATAACCACCAGGTCACTAGAACCACCAGGTCATTATAACCACCAGGTCATTATTACCACCAGGTCATTATAACCACCAGGTCATTAGAACCACCAGGTCATTAGAACCACCAGGTCATTATAACCACCAGGTCATTATAACCACCAGGTCATTAGAACCACCAGGTCATTAGAACCACCAGGTCATTAGAACCACCAGGTCATTAGAACCACCAGGTCATTAGAACCACCAGGTCATTAGAACCACCAGGTCATTAGAACCACCAGGTCATTAGAACCACCAGGTCATTAGAACCACCAGGTCATTAGAACCACCAGGTCATTAGAACCACCAGGTCATTATAACCACCAGGTCATTATAACCACCAGGTCATTATAACCACCAGGTCATTAGAACCACCAGGTCATTATTACCACCAGGTCATTAGAACCACCAGGTCATTAGAACCACCAGGTCATTAGAACCACCAGGTCATTAGAACCACCAGGTCATTAGAACCACCAGGTCAGGGAGAAGAGCCTCACTCTGACCTCTGTCGAGTTGAAGTATCTGCTCTCCAGGTGAAATTTCAGCTCTGGTGCAGATGTGCCCATCTGCTCTCCAGGTGTAGACCCAGGGGGCCCGTTTAGAACCTTTTAGGACATTTCGAGATGACAGATGTTTGTGTTTGGTCTATTAATGTACCTGTGAGTTGAAATTGTTATAATTTTTGCATTTTTGACAAAATTAGACTCCTTTAAAGTGCCAGTTTTTCGCTCAGGTAGGGTATCAGCCTGAGCTATTTAAAAACACGTTTTCAACATTTCAAGATAGCAGTTAGTTTAGTTTGATGTAAATAAAGATAGCTGAGAAGTGGGACTGTGTCATTGTTTCTGACAAGATCTCTCATTGATCTCGGGTTCAGCCACCAGGGGGCACCAAACCTCTTTGAAAAGTTCATGTGAATAGTTACCACTTCTCAGGAGATGATAGACTTAGCCTTTCAACTGTTTTGTAATGATGGGATAGCTATTGAACAGACCTTTAAAACCTGGTTTTCTTGTATGTGCCAGTACATGAAATCACACATTTGACCTTTATGCTCACTGAGTCTGTACATAGTCAAAGCTTTCCTTAAGTTTGGGTCAGTCACAGTGGTCAGGTATTCTGCCCTTTCTCCGCCTCTCTCCCTTTTCACTCCCTCTCTCCGCCTCTTTCCCTTTTCACTCCCCTCTCTCCGCCTCTCTCCCTTTTCACTCCCTCTCTCCGCCTCTCTCCCTTTTCACTCCCCTCCGCCTCTCTCCCTTTTCACTCCCTCTCTCCGCCTCTCTCGCTTTTCACTCCCTCTCTACGCCTCTATCCCTTTTCACTCCCTCTCTCCGCCTCTCTCCCTTTTCACTCCCTCTCTCCGCCTCTCTTCCTTTTCACTCCCTCTCTCCACCTCTCTCCCTTTTCACTCCCTCTCTCCGCCTCTCTCCCTTTTCACTCCCTCGCTCCGCCTCTCTCCCTTTTCACTCCCTCTCTCCGCCTCTCTCCCTTTTCACTCCCTCCCTCTCCGCCTCTCTCCCTTTTCACTCCGTCTCTTCCCTTTTCACTCCCTCTCTCTCCCTTTTCACTCTCTCTCTCCCTTTTCACTCCCTCTCTCCGCCTCTCTCCCTTTTCACTCCCTCGCTCCGCCTCACTCCCTTTTCACTCCCTCTCTCTGCCTCTCTCCCTTTTCACTCCCTCCCTCTCCGCCTCTCTCCCTTTTCACTCCCTCTCTTCCCTTTTCACTCCCTCTCTCTCTTTACTCTCTCTCTCCCTTTTCACTCCCTCTCTCCGCCTCTCTCCCTTTTCACTCCCCTCTCTCCGCCTCTCTCCCTTTTCACTCCCCTCTCTCCGCCTCTCTCCCTTTTCACTCCCCTCTCTCCGCCTCTCTCCCTTTTCACTCCCTCTCCGCCTCTCTCCCTTTTCACTCCCTCTCTCCCTTTTCACTCCCCTCTCTCCGCCTCTCTCCCTTTTCACTCCCTCTCTCCGCCTCTCTCCCTTTTCACTCCCTCTCTCCGCCTCTCTCCCTTTTCACTCCCACTCTCCGCCTCTCTCCCTTTTCACTCCCTCTCCCCGCCTCTCTCCCTTTTCACTCCCTCTCTCCGCCTCTCTCCCTTTTCACTCCCTCTCTCCGCCTCTCTCCCTTTTCACTCCCCCTCTCCGCCTCTCTCCCTTTTCACTCCCTCTCTCTCCCTTTTCACTCCCTCTCTCTCCCTTTTCACTCCGCCTCTCTCCCTTTTCACTCCCCTCTCTCCGCCTCTCTCCCTTTTCACTCCCCTCTCTCCGCCTCTCTCCCTTTTCACTCCCTCTCTCCGCCTCTCTACCTTTTCACTCCCTCTCCCTCCCTAAGAACTTCCCATTTGAATCAATAAGGATTGCAGTTGTGGGTGACTATCTGGGTGGAGCAGACTGGGAGGCTGGTATTCTGACCTGGGCTGGAGCAGACTGGGAGGCTGGTATTCTGACATGGGCTGGAGCACACTGTGCTGGAGCAGACTGAGAGGCTGGTATTCTGACCTGGGCTGGAGCAGACTGGGAGGCTGGTATTCTGACCTCGGCTGGAGCATACTGGGAGGCTGGTATTCTGACCTGGGCTGGAGCAGACTGGGAGGCTGGTATTCTGACCTGTGCTGGAGCAGACTGGGAGGCTGGTATTCTGACCTGGGCTTGAGCACACTGTGTTGGAGCAGACTGAGAGGCTGGTATTTTGACCTGGGCTGGAGCAGACTGGGAGACTGGTATTCTGACCTGGGCTGGAGCAGACTGGGAGACTGGTATTCTGACCTGTGCTGGAGCAGACTGGGAGGCTGGTATTCTGACCTGTGCTGGAGCAGACCGGGAGACTGGTATTCTGACCTGGGCTGGATCAGACTGGGAGACTGGTAAATCACACATTTGACCTTTATGCTCACTGAGTCTGTACATAGTCAAAGCTTTCCTTAAGTTTGGGTCAGTCACAGTGGTCAGGTATTCTGCCACTGTGTACTCTCTGTTTAGGGCCAAATAGCATTCTAGTTTTCTCTGTTTTTTGTTAATTCTTTCCAATGTGTCAAGTAATTATCTTTTTGTTTTCTCAGGATTTGGTTGGGTCTAATTGTGCTGTTGTCCAGGGGCTCTGTGGGCTGTGTTTATGTTTGTGAACAGAGCACAATGACCAGCTTGCTTAGGGGACTCTTCTCCACGTTCATCTCTCTGTAGGTGATGGCTTTGTTAATGGCCCATACCCTCCCCATCACCAATCAGCCCTGCCATTGTTTGTCTTCATACTGTTTTGTAAAGAATGGCTTCTTGTCTTTCAGGTTGTATTCCACTGGGAAAGTGATTACAGTTTTCCTCAGTCGCTTTGGTGCATTTCTTAGATCAAAAGTGCAATTCTTGATACGACTTGTACAAATTCCAAATCATCTAGTCACTTGTGCACATCATTAAAGCAATTTCTTATTCCTTTGAACAAATTGCAATTGATAATGTACAAGTGTCAGCTTTTTTCCACATTATCAATTGCTCACGTCATGTTGATCAAAATATAGTAGATGGTTCTCTGTTGAATAGTCTTACCCCTCAAAACATCTAGGCATTAGTTCCTTGCATAAGCCATTACATGCAAAATTGTTTAACTATTTGTCATAAACTGTCAAGCATAGTTTTACACATTTCTATAAGACCTTTTGTACAAAAACGTAAACTGATGAATCGTGCAGGTGAAATTGACCCTCACTCATGAAGGAAGGAAGTTTTGATTTACATAGCCTGCAATTGTGACAATCACTGCATTCAAACCTGTGTAGATCAGTCAATTTTTAATATACAGACTTAAAACTCAGGATTCTGTAACAGCATACTCCATTCAAGATATGTGTTTACTGTGACAACCAGAAGTGCCTTAAGATGGTGTCATAGATGCTGTTTTGAAGGGGTAAAAGGTCAGAACTTTTCAAAACTTCATATATGTGATTAGACAACCCTCGTGAACTGTAAATCAGTCATTTCTCCCAACAGATGTCAAAGAAAAGCTCTCACACACACACACAGCAGGGATGGAGTGAAAAGGTACGGTGCTTAAAGACACACAAAGCCTGCAATGGCATTACTATTATCTCCAGGCCGTGCCGAGTTCAACGAGATGCCCCGCTTGACCGTAGCTCACTCGGTCTGAGCGCAGCCACAGTGACAACAAGACGGACCCAGAGCAGTCTGTCTGTCTGTCTGTCTCTGTCTGTCTCTGTCTGTCTCTGTCTGTCTCTGTCTGTCTTTCTGTCTGTCTGTCTGTCTGTCTGTCTGTCTGTCTGTCTGTCTGTCTGTCTGTGTCTGTGTCTGTCGGTCTCTGTCTGTGTCTCTGTCTGTCTGTCTGTCTGTCTGTCTGTCTGTCTGTCTGTCTGTCTGTCTGTCTGTCTGTCTGTCTGTCTGTCTGTCTGTCTGTCTGTATCTCTCTCACATTCTCTCTCTCTCTCTTTCTCTACGATTAGAATGTAAAGTCTCTCCCTATCTCTCTCTCTCCTTTGGATAACTTTAGGAAATAGATTCTCTCTCTCAATTCAATTCAAGGGGCTTTATTCAATTCAAGGGGCTTCTCTCTCTCTCTCTCTCTCTCTCTCTCTCTCTCTCTCTCTCTCTCAATTCAATTCAATTCAAGGGGCTTTATTGGCATGGGAAACATGTGTTTACATTACCAAAGCGAGTGAGGTAGATAATATTCAACAGTGAAATAAACAATAAAAATGAACAGTAAACATTACACATGCAGAAGTTTCAAAACAATAAAGACATTACAGATGTCATATTATATATATATACAGTGTTGTAACAATGTACAAATGGTTAAAGTACAAAAGGGAATGAGATCCCTGAATGGTAAAAAAGCATCTCCAAATAGAATATGTTTGTATCACAAATTATCTTACAGATATTTTGACCATATCTGACAGGCTCCCAAAGGCAATCAAAGGATCTAGCTCACTTAATGCCCCATACCCTCCCCATCACCAATCAGCCCTGCCATTGTTTGTATTCATACTGTTTTGTAAAGAATGGCTTCTTGTCTGTTAGGTTGTATTCCACTGGGAAAGTGATTACAGTTTTCCTCAGTCGCTTTGGTGCATTTCTTAGATCAAAAGTGCAATTCTTGATATGACTTGTACAAATTCCAAATCATCTAGTCACTTGTGCACATCATTAAAGCAATTTCTTATTCCTTTGAACAAATTGCAATTGATAATGTACAAGTGTCAGCTTTTTTCCACATTATCAATTGCTCACGTCATGTTGATCAAAATATAGTATATGGTTCTCTGTTGAATAGTCTTACCCCTCAAAACATCTAGGCATTAGTTCCTTGCATAAGCCATTACATGCAAAATTGTTGAACTATTTGACATAAACTGTCAACCTCTCTCCGCCTCTCTCGATTTTCACTCCCCTCTCTCCCTTTTCACTCCCCTCTCTCCCTTTTCACTCCCCTCTCTCCCTTTTCACTCCCTCTCTCCGCCTCTCTCCCTTTTCACTCCCTCTCTCCGCCTCACTCCCTTTTCACTCCCTCTCCGCCTCTCTCCCTTTTCACTCCCTCTCTCCCTTTTCACTCCCTCTCTCCTCCTCTCTCCCTTTTCACTCCCCTCTCTCCGCCTCTCTCACTTTTCACTCCCCTCTCTCCGCCTCTCTCCCTTTTCTCTCCCTCTTTCCACCTCTCTCCCTTTTCACTCCCTCTCTCCGCCTCTCTCCCTTTTCTCTCCCTCTTTCCGCCTCTCTCCCTTTTCACTCCCTCTCTCCGCCTCTCTCCCTTTTCACCCCCTCTCTCCGCCTCTCTCCCTTTTCACTCCCTCTCTCCGCCTCTCTCCCTATTCACTCCCTCTCTTCGCCTCTCTCCCCTTTCACTCCCTCTCTCTCACAATTTAAATCTCTCTCCCTTTTCACTCCCTCTCTCCGCCTCTCTCCCTTTTCACTCCCTCTCTCCGCCTCTCTCCCTTTTCACTCCCCTCTCTCCGCCTCTCTCCCTTTTCACTCCCCTCTCTCCGCCTCTCTCCCTTTTCACTCCCTCTCTCCGCCTCTCTCCCTTTTCACTCCCTCTCTCCGCCTCTCTCCCTTTTCACTCCCTCTCTCCGCCTCTCTCCCTTTTCACTCCCCTCTCTCCGCCTCTCTCCCTTTTCACTCCCTCTCTCCGCCTCTCTCCCTTTTCACTCCCTCTCTCCGCCTCTCTCCCTTTTCACTCCCTCTCTCCGCCTCTCTCCCTTTTCACTCCCTCTCTCCGCCTCTCTCCCTTTTCACTCCCTCTCTCCGCCTCTCTCCCTTTTCACTCCCTCTCCCCGCCTCTCTCCCTTTTCACCCCCTCTCTCCGCCTCTCTCCCTTTTCACTCCCTCTCTCCGCCTCTCTCCCTTTTCACTCCCTCTCTCCGCCTCTCTCCCTTTTCACTCCCCCTCTCCGCCTCTCTCCCTTTTCACTCCCTCTCTCTCCCTTTTCACTCCCTCTCTCTCCCTTTTCACTCCGCCTCTCTCCCTTTTCACTCCCCTCTCTCCGCCTCTCTCCCTTTTCACTCCCCTCTCTCCGCCTCTCTCCCTGCCTCTCTCCCTTTTCACTCCCTCTCTCCGCCTCTCTCCCTTTTCACTCCCTCTCTCCGCCTCTCTCCCTTTTCACTCCCTCTCCCCGCCTCTCTCCCTTTTCACCCCCTCTCTCCGCCTCTCTCCCTTTTCACCCCCTCTCTCCGCCTCTCTCCCTTTTCACCCCCTCTCTCCGCCTCTCTCCCTTTTCACTCCCTCTCTCCGCCTCTCTCCCTTTTCACTCCCTCTCCGCCTCTCTCCCTTTTCACTCCCCCTCTCCGCCTCTCTCCCTTTTCACTCCCTCTCTCTCCCTTTTCACTCCCTCTCTCTCCCTTTTCACTCCGCCTCTCTCCCTTTTCACTCCCCTCTCTCCGCCTCTCTCCCTTTTCACTCCCCTCTCTCTGCCTCTCTACCTTTTCACTCCCTCTCCCTCCCTAAGAACTTCCCATTTGAATCAATAAGGATTGCAGTTGTGGGTGACTATCTGGGTGGAGCAGACTGGGAGGCTGGTATTCTGACCTGGGCTGGAGCAGACTGGGAGGCTGGTATTCTGACATGGGCTGGAGCAGACTGAGAGGCTGGTATTCTGACCTGTGCTGGAGCAGACTGGGAGAATGGTATTCTGACCTGTGCTAGAGCAGACTGGGAGGCTGGTATTCTGACCTGGGCTGGAGCAGACTGGGAGGCTGGTATTCTGACCTCGGCTGGAGCAGACTGGGAGGCTGGTATTCTGACCTGGGCTGGAGCAGACTGAGAGGCTGGTATTCTGACCTGTGCTGGAGCAGACTGAGAGGCTGGTATTCTGACATGGGCTGGAGCAGACTGGGAGGCTGGTATTCTGACCTGGGCTGGAGCAGACTGAGAGGCTGGTATTCTGACCTGTGCTGGAGCAGACTGGGAGGCTGGTATTCTGACCTCGGCTGGAGCAGACTGGGAGACTGGTATTCTGACCTGGGCTGGAGCAGACTGGGAGACTGGTATTCTGACCTGGGCTGGAGCAGACTGGGAGGCTGGTATTCTGACCTGGGCTGGAGCAGACTGGGAGACTGGTATTCTGACCTGGGCTGGAGCAGACTGGGAGGCTGGTATTCTGACCTGTGCTGGAGCAGACTGGGAGACTGGTATTCTGACCTGGGCTGGAGCAGACTGGGAGACTGGTATTCTGACCTGTGCTGGAGCAGACTGGGAGAGTGGTCAGGTATTCTGCCACTGTGTACTCTCTGTTTAGGGCCAAATAGCATTCTAGTTTTCTCTGTTTTTTTGTTAATTCTTTCCAATGTGTCAAGTAATTATCTTTTTGGTTTCTCAGGATTTGGTTGGGTCTAATTGTGCTGTTGTCCAGGGGCTCTGTGGGGTGTGTTTATGTTTGTGAACAGAGCACAATGACCAGCTTGCTTAGGGGACTCTTCTCCAGGTTCATCTCTCTGTAGGTGATGGCTTTGTTAATGGCCCATACCCTCCCCATCACCAATCAGCCCTGCCATTGTTTGTATTCATACTGTTTTGTAAAGAATGGCTTCTTGTCTGTTAGGTTGTCTTCCACTGGGAAAGTGATTACAGTTTTCCTCAGTCGCTTTGGTGCATTTCTTAGATCAAAAGTGCAATTCTTGATACGACTTGTACAAATTCCAAATCATCTAGTCACTTGTGCACATCATTAAAGCAATTTCTTATTCCTTTGAACAAATTGCAATTGATAATGTACAAGTGTCAGCTTTTTTCCACATTATCAATTGCTCACGTCATGTTGATCAAAATATAGTATATGGTTCTCTGTTGAATAGTCTTACCCCTCAAAACATCTAGGCATTAGTTCCTTGCATAAGCCATTACATGCAAAATTGTTGAACTATTTGTCATAAACTGTCAAGCATAGTTTTACACATTTCTATAAGACCTTTTGTACAAAAACGTAAACGGATGAATCGTGCAGGTGAAATTGACCCTCACTCATGAAGGAATGAAGTTTTGATTTACATAGCCTGCAATTGTGACAATCACTGCATTCAAACCTGTGTAGATCAGTCAATTTTTAATATACAGACTTAAAACTCAGGATTCTGTAACAGCATACTCCATTCAAGATATGTGTTTACTGTGACAACCAGAAGTGCCTTAAGATGGTGTCATAGATGCTGTTTTGAAGGGGTAAAAGGTCAGAACTTTTCAAAACTTCATATATGTGATTAGACAACCCTCGTGAACTGTAAATGAGTCATTTCTCCCAACAGATGTCAAAGAAAAGCTCTCACACACACACACAGCAGGGATGGAGTGAAAAGGTACGGTGCTTAAAGACACACAAAGCCTGCAATGGCATTACTATTATCTCCAGGCCGTGCCGAGTTCAACGAGATGCCCCGCTTGACCGTAGCTCACTCGGTCTGAGCGCAGCCACAGTGACAACAAGACGGACCCAGAGCTGTCTGTCTGTCTGTCTGTCTGTCTCTGTCTGTCTCTGTCTGTCTGTCTGTCTCTGTCTGTCTGTCTGTCTGTCTGTCTGTCTGTCTGTCTGTCTGTCTCTCTCTCTCTCTCTCTCTCTATCTCTCTCACATTCTCTCTCTCTCTCTTTCTCTACGATTAGAATGTAAAGTCTCTCCCTATCTCTCTCTTTTGGATAACTTTAGGAAATAGATACTCTCTCAATTCAATTCAATTCAAGGGGCTTTATTGGCATGGGAAACATGTGTTTACATTGCCAAAGCGAGTGAGGTAGATAATATACAACAGTGAAATAAACAATAAAAATGAACAGTAAACATTACACATGCAGAAGTTTCAAAACAATAAAGACATTACAAATGTCATATTATATATATATACAGTGTTGTAACAATGTGCAAATGGTTAAAGTACAAAAGGGAATGAGATCCCTGAATGGTAAAAAAAGCATCTCCAAATAGAATATGTTTGTATCACAAATTATCTTACAGATATATCTTACAGATATATTGACCATATCTGACAGGCTCCCAAAGGCAATCAAAGGATCTAGCTCACTTAATGCCCCATACCCTCCCCATCACCAATCAGCCCTGCCATTGTTTGTATTCATACTGTTTTGTAAAGAATGGCTTCTTGTCTGTTAGGTTGTATTCCACTGGGAAAGTGATTACAGTTTTCCTCAGTCGCTTTGGTGCATTTCTTAGATCAAAAGTGCAATTCTTGATACGACTTGTACAAATTCCAAATCATCTAGTCACTTGTGCACATCATTAAAGCAATTTCTTATTCCTTTGAACAAATTGCAATTGATAATGTACAAGTGTCAGCTTTTTTCCACATTATCAATTGCTCACGTCATGTTGATCAAAATATAGTAGATGGTTCTCTGTTGAATAGTCTTACCCCTCAAAACATCGAGGCATTAGTTCCTTGCATAAGCCATTACATGCAAAATTGTTGAACTATTTGTCATAAACTGTCAAGCATAGTTTTACACATTTCTATAAGACCTTTTGTACAAAAACGTAAACTGATGAATCGTGCAGGTGAAATTGACCCTCACTCATGAAGGAATGAAGTTTTGATTTACATAGCCTGCAATTGTGACAATCACTGCATTCAAACCTGTGTAGATCAGTCAATTTTTAATATACAGACTTAAAACTCAGGATTCTGTAACAGCATACTCCATTCAAGATATGTGTTTACTGTGACAACCAGAAGTGCCTTAAGATGGTGTCATAGATGCTGTTTTGAAGGGGTAAAAGGTCAGAACTTTTCAAAACTTCATATATGTGATTAGACAACCCTCGTGAACTGTAAATGAGTCATTTCTCCCAACAGATGTCAAAGAAAAGCTCTCACACACACACACAGCAGGGATGGAGTGAAAAGGTACGGTGCTTAAAGACACACAAAGCCTGCAATGGCATTACTATTATCTCCAGGCCGTGCCGAGTTCAACGAGATGCCCCGCTTGACCGTAGCTCACTCGGTCTGAGCGCAGCCACAGTGACAACAAGACGGACCCAGAGCTGTCTGTCTGTCTCTGTCTGTCTCTGTCTGTCTGTCTGTCTGTCTGTCTGTCTGTCTGTCTGTCTGTCTGTCTGTCTGTCTCTCTCTCTCTCTCTATCTCTCTCACATTCTCTCTCTCTCTCTTTCTCTACGATTAGAATGTAAAGTCTCTCCCTATCTCTTTTGGATAACTTTATGAAATAGATACTCTCTCTCTCTTTCTCTCTCTCTCAATTAAGTTAAATTCAATTCAAGGGTCTTTATTGGCATGGGAAACATGTGTTTACATTGCCAAAGCAAGTGAGGTAGATAATATACAACAGTGAAATAAACAATAAAAATGAACAGTAAACATTACACATGCAGAAGTTTCAAAACAATAAAGACATTACAAATGTCATATTTTATATATATACAGTGTTGTAACAATGTACAAATGGTTAAAGTACAAAAGGGAATGAGATCCCTGAATGGTAAAAAAGGCATCTCCAAATAGAATATGTTTGTATCACAAATTATCTTACAGATATATCTTACAGATATTTTGACCATATCTGACAGGCTCCCAAAGGCAATCAAAGGATCTAGCTCACTTAATGCCCCATACCCTCCCCATCACCAATCAGCCCTGCCATTGTTTGTATTCATACTGTTTTGTAAAGAATGGCTTCTTGTCTGTTAGGTTGTATTCCACTGGGAAAGTGATTACAGTTTTCCTCAGTCGCTTTGGTGCATTTCTTAGATCAAAAGTGCAATTCTTGATATGACTTGTACAAATTCCAAATCATCTAGTCACTTGTGCACATCATTAAAGCAATTTCTTATTCCTTTGAACAAATTGCAATTGATAATGTACAAGTGTCAGCTTTTTTCCACATTATCAATTGCTCACGTCATGTTGATCAAAATATAGTATATGGTTCTCTGTTGAATAGTCTTACCCCTCAAAACATCTAGGCATTAGTTCCTTGCATAAGCCATTACATGCAAAATTGTTGAACTATTTGACATAAACTGTCAACCTCTCTCCGCCTCTCTCGATTTTCACTCCCCTCTCTCCCTTTTCACTCCCCTCTCTCCCTTTTCACTCCCCTCTCTCCCTTTTCACTCCCTCTCTCCGCCTCTCTCCCTTTTCACTCCCTCTCTCCGCCTCACTCCCTTTTCACTCCCTCTCCGCCTCTCTCCCTTTTCACTCCCTCTCTCCCTTTTCACTCCCTCTCTCCTCCTCTCTCCCTTTTCACTCCCCTCTCTCCGCCTCTCTCACTTTTCACTCCCCTCTCTCCGCCTCTCTCCCTTTTCTCTCCCTCTTTCCACCTCTCTCCCTTTTCACTCCCTCTCTCCGCCTCTCTCCCTTTTCTCTCCCTCTTTCCGCCTCTCTCCCTTTTCACTCCCTCTCTCCGCCTCTCTCCCTTTTCACCCCCTCTCTCCGCCTCTCTCCCTTTTCACTCCCTCTCTCCGCCTCTCTCCCTATTCACTCCCTCTCTTCGCCTCTCTCCCCTTTCACTCCCTCTCTCTCACAATTTAAATCTCTCTCCCTTTTCACTCCCTCTCTCCGCCTCTCTCCCTTTTCACTCCCTCTCTCCGCCTCTCTCCCTTTTCACTCCCCTCTCTCCGCCTCTCTCCCTTTTCACTCCCCTCTCTCCGCCTCTCTCCCTTTTCACTCCCTCTCTCCGCCTCTCTCCCTTTTCACTCCCTCTCTCCGCCTCTCTCCCTTTTCACTCCCTCTCTCCGCCTCTCTCCCTTTTCACTCCCCTCTCTCCGCCTCTCTCCCTTTTCACTCCCTCTCTCCGCCTCTCTCCCTTTTCACTCCCTCTCTCCGCCTCTCTCCCTTTTCACTCCCTCTCTCCGCCTCTCTCCCTTTTCACTCCCTCTCTCCGCCTCTCTCCCTTTTCACTCCCTCTCTCCGCCTCTCTCCCTTTTCACTCCCTCTCCCCGCCTCTCTCCCTTTTCACCCCCTCTCTCCGCCTCTCTCCCTTTTCACTCCCTCTCTCCGCCTCTCTCCCTTTTCACTCCCTCTCTCCGCCTCTCTCCCTTTTCACTCCCCCTCTCCGCCTCTCTCCCTTTTCACTCCCTCTCTCTCCCTTTTCACTCCCTCTCTCTCCCTTTTCACTCCGCCTCTCTCCCTTTTCACTCCCCTCTCTCCGCCTCTCTCCCTTTTCACTCCCCTCTCTCCGCCTCTCTCCCTGCCTCTCTCCCTTTTCACTCCCTCTCTCCGCCTCTCTCCCTTTTCACTCCCTCTCTCCGCCTCTCTCCCTTTTCACTCCCTCTCCCCGCCTCTCTCCCTTTTCACCCCCTCTCTCCGCCTCTCTCCCTTTTCACCCCCTCTCTCCGCCTCTCTCCCTTTTCACCCCCTCTCTCCGCCTCTCTCCCTTTTCACTCCCTCTCTCCGCCTCTCTCCCTTTTCACTCCCTCTCCGCCTCTCTCCCTTTTCACTCCCCCTCTCCGCCTCTCTCCCTTTTCACTCCCTCTCTCTCCCTTTTCACTCCCTCTCTCTCCCTTTTCACTCCGCCTCTCTCCCTTTTCACTCCCCTCTCTCCGCCTCTCTCCCTTTTCACTCCCCTCTCTCTGCCTCTCTACCTTTTCACTCCCTCTCCCTCCCTAAGAACTTCCCATTTGAATCAATAAGGATTGCAGTTGTGGGTGACTATCTGGGTGGAGCAGACTGGGAGGCTGGTATTCTGACCTGGGCTGGAGCAGACTGGGAGGCTGGTATTCTGACATGTGCTGGAGCAGACTGAGAGGCTGGTATTCTGACCTGTGCTGGAGCAGACTGGGAGAATGGTATTCTGACCTGTGCTAGAGCAGACTGGGAGGCTGGTATTCTGACCTGGGCTGGAGCAGACTGGGAGGCTGGTATTCTGACCTCGGCTGGAGCAGACTGGGAGGCTGGTATTCTGACCTGGGCTGGAGCAGACTGAGAGGCTGGTATTCTGACCTGTGCTGGAGCAGACTGAGAGGCTGGTATTCTGACATGGGCTGGAGCAGACTGGGAGGCTGGTATTCTGACCTGGGCTGGAGCAGACTGAGAGGCTGGTATTCTGACCTGTGCTGGAGCAGACTGGGAGGCTGGTATTCTGACCTCGGCTGGAGCAGACTGGGAGACTGGTATTCTGACCTGGGCTGGAGCAGACTGGGAGACTGGTATTCTGACCTGGGCTGGAGCAGACTGGGAGGCTGGTATTCTGACCTGGGCTGGAGCAGACTGGGAGACTGGTATTCTGACCTGGGCTGGAGCAGACTGGGAGGCTGGTATTCTGACCTGTGCTGGAGCAGACTGGGAGACTGGTATTCTGACCTGGGCTGGAGCAGACTGGGAGACTGGTATTCTGACCTGTGCTGGAGCAGACTGGGAGAGTGGTCAGGTATTCTGCCACTGTGTACTCTCTGTTTAGGGCCAAATAGCATTCTAGTTTTCTGTTTTTTTGTTAATTCTTTCCAATGTGTCAAGTAATTATCTTTTTGGTTTCTCAGGATTTGGTTGGGTCTAATTGTGCTGTTGTCCAGGGGCTCTGTGGGGTGTGTTTATGTTTGTGAACAGAGCACAATGACCAGCTTGCTTAGGGGACTCTTCTCCAGGTTCATCTCTCTGTAGGTGATGGCTTTGTTAATGGCCCATACCCTCCCCATCACCAATCAGCCCTGCCATTGTTTGTATTCATACTGTTTTGTAAAGAATGGCTTCTTGTCTGTTAGGTTGTCTTCCACTGGGAAAGTGATTACAGTTTTCCTCAGTCGCTTTGGTGCATTTCTTAGATCAAAAGTGCAATTCTTGATACGACTTGTACAAATTCCAAATCATCTAGTCACTTGTGCACATCATTAAAGCAATTTCTTATTCCTTTGAACAAATTGCAATTGATAATGTACAAGTGTCAGCTTTTTTCCACATTATCAATTGCTCACGTCATGTTGATCAAAATATAGTAGATGGTTCTCTGTTGAATAGTCTTACCCCTCAAAACATCTAGGCATTAGTTCCTTGCATAAGCCATTACATGCAAAATTGTTTAACTATTTGTCATAAACTGTCAAGCATAGTTTTACACATTTCTATAAGACCTTTTGTACAAAAACGTAAACTGATGAATCGTGCAGGTGAAATTGACCCTCACTCATGAAGGAAGGAAGTTTTGATTTACATAGCCTGCAATTGTTACAATCACTGCATTCAAACCTGTGTAGATCAGTCAATTTTTAATATACAGACTTAAAACTCAGGATTCTGTAACAGCATACTCCATTCAAGATATGTGTTTACTGTGACAACCAGAAGTGCCTTAAGATGGTGTCATAGATGCTGTTTTGAAGGGGTAAAAGGTCAGAACTTTTCAAAACTTCATATATGTGATTAGACAACCCTCGTGAACTGTAAATCAGTCATTTCTCCCAACAGATGTCAAAGAAAAGCTCTCACACACACACACAGCAGGGATGGAGTGAAAAGGTACGGTGCTTAAAGACACACAAAGCCTGCAATGGCATTACTATTATCTCCAGGCCGTGCCGAGTTCAACGAGATGCCCCGCTTGACCGTAGCTCACTCGGTCTGAGCGCAGCCACAGTGACAACAAGACGGACCCAGAGCTGTCTGTCTGTCTGTCTGTCTGTCTGTCTCTGTCTGTCTCTATCTGTCTGTCTGTCTGTCTGTCTGTCTGTCTGTCTGTCTGTCTGTCTGTCTGTCTGTCTGTCTGTCTGTCTGTCTGTCTGTCTGTCTGTCTGTCTGTCTGTCTGTCTGTCTGTCTGTCTGTCTGTCTCTCTCTCTCTCTCTATCTCTCTCACATTCTCTCTCTCTCTCTTTCTCTATGATTAGAATGTAAAGTCTCTCCCTATCTCTCTCTTTTGGATAACTTTAGGAAATAGATACTCTCTCTCTCTCTCAATTCAATTCAATTCAAGGGGCTTTATTGGCATGGGAAACATGTGTTTACATTGCCAAAGCGAGTGAGGTAGATAATATACAACAGTGAAATAAACAATAAAAATGAACAGTAAACATTACACATGCAGAAGTTTCAAAACAATAAAGACATTACAAATGTCATATTATATATATATACAGTGTTGTAACAATGTACAAATGGTTAAAGTACAAAAGGGAATGAGATCCCTGAATGGTAAAAAAGCATCTCCAAATAGAATATGTTTGTATCACAAATTATCTTACAGATATATCTTACAGATATTTTGACCATATCTGACAGGCTCCCAAAGGCAATCAAAGGATCTAGCTCACTTAATGCCCCATACCCTCCCCATCACCAATCAGCCCTGCCATTGTTTGTATTCATACTGTTTTGTAAAGAATGGCTTCTTGTCTGTTAGGTTGTATTCCACTGGGAAAGTGATTACAGTTTTCCTCAGTCGCTTTGGTGCATTTCTTAGATCAAAAGTGCAATTCTTGATACGACTTGTACAAATTCCAAATCATCTAGTCACTTGTGCACATCATTAAAGCAATTTCTTATTCCTTTGAACAAATTGCAATTGATAATGTACAAGTGTCAGCTTTTTTCCACATTATCAATTGCTCACGTCATGTTGATCAAAATATAGTATATGGTTCTCTGTTGAATAGTCTTACCCCTCAAAACATCTAGGCATTAGTTCCTTGCATAAGCCATTACATGCAAAATTGTTTAACTATTTGTCATAAACTGTCAACCTCTCTCCGCCTCTCTCCCTTTTCACTCCCCTCTCTCCCTTTTCACTCCCCTCTCTCCCTTTTCACTCCCTCTCTCCGCCTCTCTCCCTTTTCACTCCCTCTCTCCGCCTCTCTCCCTTTTCACTCCCTCTCTCCGCCTCTCTCCCTTTTCACTCCCCCTCTCCGCCTCTCTCCCTTTTCACTCCCTCTCCCTCCCTAAGAACTTCCCATTTGAATCAATAAGGATTGCAGTTGTGGGTGACTATCTGGGTGGAGCAGACTGGGAGGCTGGTATTCTGACCTGGGCTGGAGCAGACTGGTAGGCTGGTGCAGTGTCATCAGGCTGTGATGGTGGAGGCCATCCTGTTCTCAGGTTCTGCTTGTGTTATGCCAACCACCAGGTCATTATTACCACCAGGTCATTATTACCACCAGGTCATTATTACCACCAGGTCATTAGAACCACCAGGTCATTATAACCACCAGGTCATTATTACCACCAGGTCATTATTACCACCAGGTCATTATTACCACCAGGTCATTATTACCACCAGGTCATTATAACCACCAGGTCATTATAACCACCAGGTCATTATAACCACCAGGTCATTAGAACCACCAGGTCATTATAACCACCAGGTCATTAGAACCACCAGGTCATTATAACCACCAGGTCATTATAACCACCAGGTCATTAGAACCACCAGGTCATTATTACCACCAGGTCATTATTACCACCAGGTCATTAGAACCACCAGGTCATTATAACCACCAGGTCATTAGAACCACCAGGTCATTATTACCACCAGGTCATTATAACCACCAGGTCATTATTACCACCAGGTCATTATTACCACCAGGTCATTATAACCACCAGGTCATTAGAACCACCAGGTCATTAGAACCACCAGGTCATTATAACTACCAGGTCATTATAACCACCAGGTCATTAGAACCACCAGGTCATTAGAACCACCAGGTCACCACCGCTCAGCTAAGCGGCATGATATCACACCGGAGAACACACACGGGAGAGAAACCATATAGCTGTGATCAATGTGGGAAGAGTTTTGCTACATCTGGCCAGCTGACTTCACACCAGATAACACACACAGGAGAGAAACGTTATAGCTGTGATCAATGTGGGAAGAGTTTTGTTCAATCTGGCAATCTAAAAGTACACCAGAGAACACACACAGGAGAGAAGCCTTATAGCTGTGATTTGTGTGACAGGAGATACCCTGATAAAAGATCTCTGATCAAACATCAGAAAATACATGAAGGAGTTGTTTCATGATATCAATTAATTAATTTATGATGTCACAATGTAGAATGTTGTAACATTGTAGTAGGAGTATTTTAATGATGTCACAATGTAGAACCCTAAATGTTAGTCCCCTGTTCTATTGATTTCAGCATGATATGGATATTAGCCTCAGGGGAAAATCCAGGCTCTGAATTGAAAGAGTACTATTTATGTGATTTAACAAAAAGTGACTAACAAAAAAAGAGTTGTGTTACACTTACCACGTTGGTGACCCACTTGAATCAAAATGCAACACCTCAAAATGTAGCGATCTGTTTTCTACAAATTGTCCTCTAACAAGGGATGTTCACATTATTCCCAGATTCCGTGTGGTTTTTGAGCTGTTAGTTTTAACAGGACGTGCAACCTCATCTCCCTCCTCTCGGCACAATTGATTTCAACATGATATCGATGAGTGATTACAAATAAGTGTTGCGTTCCTTTGTTTAGCGACCTCTACATTTAAATGCATCTCTCCCAAATGTAGCTGACTGTCTTCTGCAGGTTGTCCTCTAACCAGTGAGGTGAAAGATATCTCCCATTTCCATGTGTTTTTTTAGTTGTGTTAGTTTCAACAGCAGGAACAACCTGATTTCCCCCCTAATCGATATCAGTGATTTATTGCTACTTGTCAAAACAACAGCGTTTTTGGTGCTTGTGTCCATTGTGAGAGAGAATTTTGAGAGAAAAAATAATACTATTGTGTATTATTATTTAGAAATATTATTTTATGTTTTGAGGTTGGACTTTAGCACGTCTAGCTCGTAGGACGCACTGATTGGTGTCACCTCGTTAGTCAGTATGTGTTACACCTGTGCTGGTCCAGGTTCTATTTAAGAGTGTCTGGCCCAGTGCTCCAGTTGTCTTGATAGATGTGGAGAGTCAACACCTTTTTTGGTTTACTTCCTGTCTTTAAGTTGTGTGTGTTTTTCTTTTGTTTGCCTCTTCTTGGTTAGATGTGGTGGGTGTCTTTTAGGTCCCAGTTGTTGTTACTAGTCAATTTTCAGTGGACACCCCCATAGTGTCTTTGAGAACCCCTCCTAAAAACAAGCTTATATTTTAGGTTGGATATTGCTTTCAATTCGTGTTTTAATCAATGGCATTTCCTTAGAATGCTCATTAGTCTTTCATGTGTTAGTCTTCTGTTTGTTGTGGACTAAATATGTTTATTTTCATTGTTTTTTCCTGTAAAGCCATTGTGTTGCATTCATGCCTGAAATGTGCTGTATAAATAAAACTTGATTTGATTTCAACAACAAAATGTTATTTTTATTTCACCAGGTGACCATGATGTCATAATGATAGTTTAACCAGGTGACCATGATGTCATAATGTTAGTTTAACCAGGTGACCATGATGTCATAATGATAGTTTAACCAGGTAGGCCAGTTGAGAACAAATTCTAATTTACAACTGTGACCTGGCTAAGATAAAGCAAAGCAGTGGGATAAACAAAAGTACAGGCATTAACACAACATAAAAATCTATATACAGTGTGTGGTGGAGTGGCTTGAGGTGGAGTGGTAAACACCACCCCCGGCTCTACCAGGGGCTTGAGGTGGTCTCCCACAGCTCTGCTGGTGGAGTGGTAAACACCACCCCCGGCTCTACCAGGGGCTTGAGGTGGTCTCCCACAGCTCTGCTGGTGGAGTGGTAAACACCACCCCCGGCTCTACCAGGGGCTTGAGGTGGTCTCCCACAGCTCTGCTTGTGTCATGTTCTGTGGCCTTGCCGTTCCATTTCTTGACTGCCCCTGTAACACAGAAACACATTTAGTCATATTATATAAAACACTCAAAGTAATGGATATGGAGCATCTACAGCCTCAGTTACACCTGGCACCTAAATGTGACTTCTGTCATCTGATCACTCCAAGCTGCATTACCTTCATAATATCAAAGAACAAATGTGTGTCTGAGGGGAAATTAACTTTCATACAGCCAAAAGGGGTGAGAAATTACACCAATATCAACGGATAATTTTCACTAATGTAAATAAACATAGATGATAGAACACTGCCGTCTACCGTCACAGGGTCTTCAGAGGAGAGGAAGGCTGAGGAGGGATGGAAGGATGAATGGATCAGTCAGTCAATAAAGTGTAGAGCTGCTGTCTATGCTGTCTGACAAAATCACTATTTTAGTCGTTCATTAAAGTAAATAAGGCTTTATGACTGCTGAATACCAACTATCAATCACTTAGATCAGGTATTTTCAGGTATCGATACATCCTTGGGACGTCCCTAGCCCGTTGAAGTTGACATTTAAATGGTTAAGGTTAGGGTTTAGGGTAGGGATGTCCCAAGGATCCCAGATAGCATTGACCATTGTGCCTTCTTCTGTCTCTTTTACATAGCAGGTGATGGGTTCTGACTTCTGAACTTGAAAATATTAAATATCCTTATTATGTGAAATTGAATGAAACAATAATGTATGTTGATGCTAATATGATGTACAATATTCCATGATGTTTCTATATGATAACAATAGAGTAATATATTTAATATGATGTACAATATTCCATGATGTTTCTATATGATAACAATAGAATAATATATTTAATATGCCATATACTATTTTTTAACAGATTCACTAATTAATTTGTATTAACTTAATTATTATGATTCAACGTCAGTTCACCGTCTCACCTCATACTGTATTGGAGCAGCAGCAGCTGACTGCCCAGTTCAACATCAGTTCACCGTCTCACCTCATACTGTATTGGAGCAGCAGCAGCTGACTGCCCAGTTCAACGTCAGTTCACCGTCTCACCTCATACTGTATTGGAGCAGCAGCAGCTGACTTGATCCTCTCTCCCTGGTACCATATAGAACAGAAACATTAACTCATGCTCTGGAATGCGGTCTCTTTAGGTTTTATCACCCAAAAGACATTGTAAATCTCCTGTCAATGTTTTCTCCCAGAGGCCCATCCTCAGTAGAACACACAGACACAATAGTTCTAAGAACCCTCTATTCTGTTGCATAAAATAACCATTTGATCCAATAAAAGTATTATAACATAATGTTGCAGTTTTGCTCTCAGTGTCCACTGAAAGTTGACTAGTAACAACAACTGGGACCTAAAAGACACCCACCATGAGACCCACTAAATATGCCTAAGAAGAGGCAAGCAAAAGAAAAACCCACAACTAACTTAAAGACAGGACGCAAACCAAAAAGGTGGATCAACTAAAGGTGTTGACTCTCCACATCTATCAATACAACTGGAGCACTGGGCCAGACACTCTTAAATAGAACCTGGACCAGCTCAGTTGAAACACCTTCCCACTAACGAGATGGACAAGCCAAAGCCTGTAACACCTTCCCCCTTTAGACAACAAATACATCCTATATTTTTGTTGGACATGTTTGCTCACCCCCAACAGAAAACTTCCATTTCACATAATCAACTACAATGCTTCTACAATATAAACATGGTGTCTACTGGCTGTCAACAATAAACAAGAAAAAACACATATTTCTAAATAATAATATACCATAGTATTATTTTTTAAATTATTTTTCTTTCAATAGAATCCTAAAACTCACTAGCTTCTAGAACTCTCGTCTTCCTAAAGATCACTAGCTTCTAGAACTCTCGTCCCCTTGGAATGAGCCCCCAAAAAACTTGTCTCCAATACGGATAAACGTGCAGTCAAAATAAATTGTGATCCATGACAACGCACAGCCTTAACGCAAAACTTGCTGACTGCCCACCCTTGAGACAATCAGCAACCAACTCCTGCAATATCCATAGTAACTTTCCACCTTCTCTCTCTCTCTTTTCAGGGTTCACTCGATAGGCATGTTGTTGGATCGGGGCCCAGTCCCCAATGTCATGCATTTGGTTTGGCACATCTGAGAATGAATCCTGATATTCTAAAAGCAGGGCAACATTGTCAATATAATTGTACCCAAAAATGGTCAGCTGGTTGAATAAATAATTATGATTACTAAATGTTACATAAATTGTGAATATCAAAACCAAATGTAAACCCCTTTGTTAATATGTATTGGCAATAATTCACTTAATGTGAGGCATGGAATAATAAAACATGTGTCTTTTGTCAGGCTGAATGTTTGAAATATGAGGTGATTTGAGTCATGCTTCTTCAGTAGTGGAATACAGACAATTAGCATTTGAAGGTTGTCAAGAATTACTGGAGTGATGTCAGATTGTTAATAAAATTTATTATAGTATGTATTTTTTTAAACAAGCAGCTTTTTCAACTTGTAGAAAACAGTTAGCTACATTTTGAAGTGCTGCATTTTGATTAAAGTGGGTCACCAACGCAGTAAGTGTAACACAGCTCTTTTTTTGTTAGTCACTTTTTGTTAAATAATACTCTTTCAATTCAGAGCCTGGATTTTCCCCTCAGGCTAATATCCATATCATGCTGCAATCAATTGAACAGGGCAAAGGATAAGGTAGAACAACATTAAAATACTCCTACTACAATGTTAAAACATTCTACATTGTGACATCATTAAAATACTCCTACTACAATGTTAAAACATTCTACATTGTGACATCATTAAAATACTCCTACTACAATGTTAAAACATTCTACATTGTGACATTATTTAATTTATATCATGAAACAACTTCTTCATGTATGCATTTTCTGATGTTTGATCAGAGATCTTTTATCAGAGTATCTCTTGTCACATTGATCACAGCTATGAGGTTTATCTCCTGTGTGTGTTCTCTGGTGTGAAGTCAGCTGGCTAGATGTAGGAAAACTCTTCTCACAATGATTACAACTAAAAGGTTTCTCTCCTGTGTGTGTTCTCTGGTGTATAGTCAGAGAGCTTGATGTAGTAAAACTCATCCCACATTTATCACAGCTAAAAGGTTTCTCTCCTGTGTGTGTTCTCTGGTGTACAGTCAGAGAGCAAGATGCAGTAAAACTCTTCCCACATTGATCACAGATATAAAACTTCTCTCCTGTGTGTGTTCTCTGGTGTCGAATCAGATTGCTTGATTTGGTAAAACTCTTCCCACATTGATCACAGCTATAAGGTTTCTCTCCTGTGTGTGTTCTCTGGTGTATTTTAAGTTCTGATGAAGATGAGCAACCTTTCCCACAGTCAGAGCAGCAATGAGATTTCTTCCCTGTGGGTCTCTGCTGGTGTTTCTACGTGGAGAGACTCTTCTCTGCCTCCTCAGCATCATGAGGTTGTTGAGGCTCCCCAGAGGATCCACGATAGTCACGTCTCTCTCCTGTGTGAACAACCAGTCAGACAGATGGTTAAAGGCCCACAACAGCAGAAATCCACTGTAAAAGGTGATGTGTAGCCATGATGTTGTACAAACAATGACGTCTGTCAATGACGTCTGTCATGAAATAATGAATGTTCATTATTTGACATTTGTCTTAAGAATGTCAAGTGAACAACAATAGTCATATAACGTGTCAGGTAACTTATTTGAAAAGTCATTACTTCATTACATTTCTCAACATTTGTCATAATTATTTAAAGCAGTTCATTTGTATCCGCTCTCTCGTTGGACTTCTGCTGCATTTCCCCCCCCCAATTTCTTCAAATCTGAAAACGTTGAAGCCACGCCCATTTCCGGAAGAATTGCATTATGGGCCCTAAAGTACTGCGTATATACGTCATATTTTGGCGAATTTAGTACGACATCCGGGAACTTTTGGCATACTAACTACATCATACTATGACCAAAAAGCAGACTATATACTCTATTAACATCACAAATAGTGCAGTTAGTATGAGTATTCTAACACAGCTCAGGACTCTGGGCAGCCATTTTGTTTTTTAAAAACTAGGTTGCCCATTTAAAAAGCGACTCAACAATCAATCAACCAATCTGCAGTTCAACCAATAACGAAGCTGTAATTCCACCACTGTCTTGGTAATAAGATGATGGATGGGGCTGGAGAAATGTTGGAGAAATGTAACTGGTCTCTAATTCATAGACAGACCGATGGATACAAGGACTGACCATCCATGATGTCAACATTATAGTTTTAACCATGTTGAGGCTGTTGATTTACATTGTTTCTAAACATTGGAGTAAAAAAAGCTTACTTGGGGTTCTGATGGGGCAAACAGTTGAACTAAGCTCATGAGGCATGTGTTATATTCTTCAAGAATCAATGACTATAAATATATAATATATATATATATATATATACTTTTAAAGTCAAAATATGGATGTAGCAATTGCAGATTTCCACTTTAACACCAAGTATCAGTTCAACAACCACAGAGTTTGTGCTTCTGTTAAGACAGTACTTACTAGTGTTAATCAGGGCCCGTTCATCGTCAGTCTCCTCTTCTTTAACTGAAACGTCTTTCTCTTCTTCTTTCACTGTAACAGCCTCACCCTCTACTTGTTTTTGTATTGTAACAGCCTCCTCTTCCTCCTCTTTCGCGAGAGCTTCTTTCTCCATCCAGCAGACCTTCTCTTCTTCAGCAGGAACGGGGTTAAGTTTGAGACTGGAGCTATGAGGCATGTACTGAAGTCGCTAAGTGGTATAATTCAAAGCAGTGTCACTTTATCAGCAGCACGTGATCAATGACGTCTGAAGAATCATTTCGTCGAACACCTGATTGGTTTGGTATTGGGCTCGTTCGACATTGCAGCCGACAGTGCAGGTGGCTGCTGACTGCTGACTGACTAATTTACAAATCACCTTTCATCATAAATAACTACTCATTATTATTCATAAATCAGTCAGCCAGTCACCGTTTACCCACAACGCAGCATGGATTTGATGCTCTTGAACACGGCCAGTGGTTTAATATATGACATAATGGCTACGCTGCTACGGCGTGTGACTTCATCTATAAAATGTGGCTGTTCTAAATTCAAAATTCTCAAAGCCTTGAGTAATGAACATATTTTTGACAAAATTGGCTGGAAAGAGCCAATGATTCAGGAAGCTTTGTTTCCCCATCACTACTTTTCAGCATGTTTTCTGTGAATTAGACTACGGGAGTTTTGTAACTTTTTCTCCGGTAGTTGGTCTCGCTGACCATAACCGTGCTGGTTGGCTACGCTGGTTAGGCTAATAGCTAGTTGGCCAAATAGCTAACGTTAGCTGGCTGGCTAACTGCATATAGATAACTGCATATAGCTAATGTTAGCTGCCTGGCTAATATTACTGCATATAGCTAATGTTAGCTGTCTGGCTAAGATAACTGCATATAGCTAACATTAGCTGGCTTGCTAAGATAACTGCATATAGCTCATGTTAGCTGGCTGGCTAAGATAACTGCATATAGCTAACATTCTTTGATATTTGGTTAGATGGCATTATGTATTTACAGAACTGTGGTTTACTTTAATCACTCAAGTTATGAGTGCAAATTATTGGTTTAATTTAAAGTTATACATTTTAAGTTATTTCTCTTGTAGTATACATCATAGGGAATAGGCTGGTCGTCCATATTACTTCACACCTGACTTTGGCATTCTTCTAAATTCTGATTGGTTTAGTGTGATAACTCCAAAAATAGAACTTTGAGGTGTTATTTTGCATTGGAAATGTTGGAAATGGAAATGGAACATTGGAAATGTTTTAATATTTTATTTTATATTTTATAAACGATACTACACATACAAACAACCTCATAGAAACATTAATTAACTACATCACACCTGTCCAGAACCACTAGAACACACCTCCATCTCCATTAACTACATCACACCTGTCCAGACCCACTAGAACACACCTCCATCTCCATTAACTACATCACACCTGCCCAGACCCACTAGAACACACCTCCATCTCCATTAACTACATCACACCTGTCCAGACCCACTAGAACACACCTCCATCTCCATTAACTACATCACACCTGCCCAGACCCACTGGAACACAGCCCTCTCTCCTCAGCCAACTCACTTTCAACTTTTAGATAATAAAGCATTTGACCTTTCTATTGAATTAACAACAGAGGATTGGTTGATTTCCAGGTTTAATTAAGTATAATATTTCAGATGATTGATGAGAAAAGTATCGTCCAACTCTGGGGTATCTCACTGCACCCTCAAATGCCATGTTTTGAAATATACAGACAGACAGATTAAAAGTAATTTTACATTGTATAACTGTACTTCTGACAGCCAACTTTCTAACTCCGCCCATAACTTTATGACGTCATAACATTCCCAGAAGGATTATTGAGTCATTGTTAGTTTTACACTGAAGACATGACTCTGCTGTTGTGCTGTAGAATTTGTGAATTTTGTCTCTTGTATAATTAAGGGACTATCATTTGTCCCAACATCACAGGCCACAGACTTTGATGCAGTTAAAGACTTCCAAAAGTGTTTCCGCAGTTTAAGATCAACTGAGTTTTTTTAATGGTGTTTGTCCCTGTGCACCTGCCAATGTTAATCCTTTGAACGAGACAAGTTACCAGACAGGACATATTGCTAATGTTCTTCCCATTAATAACCTGAAAGACAATTAACTTGTGGGCGGTGGTGGTGATGACGTCCTATTCGATGACGTCGTCCATCGGGATTCCCCAAAAAAGAAGACGCTCTGGATTGATCACTGGAGTCAGATGTGAAGGAGGAGGTTGATCATCAGGAGTCAGATGTGAAGGAGGAGGTTGATCATCAGGAGTCAGATGTGAAGGAGGAGGTTGATCATCAGGAGTCAGATGTGAAGGAGGTTGTTGATCATCAGGAGTCAGATGTGAAGGAGGAGGTTGATCATCAGGAGTCAGGTGTGAAGGTGGAGGTTGATCATCAGGAGTCAGATGTGAAGGAGGAGGTTGATCATCAGGATCATCATGAGTCAGATGTGAAGGAGGAGGTTGACCATCAGGAATCAGATGTGAAGGAGGAGGTTGATCATCAGGAATCAGATGTGAAGAAAGAGGTTGATCATCAGGAGTCGGATGTGAAGGAGGAGGTTGATAATCAGGAGTCAGATGTGAAGGAGGAGGTTGAGCATCAGGAGATGTGAAGGAGGAGGTTGATCATCAGGAGTCAGATGTGAAGGAGGAGGTTGATCATCAGGAGTCAGATGTGAAGGAGGAGGTTGATCATCAGGAGTCAGATGTGAAGGAGGAGGTTGATCATCAGGAGTGAGATGTGAAGGAGGAGGTTGATCATCAGGAGTCAGATGTGAAGGAGGAGGTTGATCATCAGTGAACCTCTAGGATTGTGGCTGGGCTGGCGTTTACACTTCCAGCTTGGTCCTATATTTTGATACAGTGAATGTTGATATTGTGAACCTATGTTATATATTTGTACCTCCTGTTTCATGAAGTGATGTCACTAACTACTGGCCCTATATATACAGTGCAGTCAGATATTATTCAGACCCCTTCACCTTTTCCACATTTTGTTACGTGACAGCCTTATCCTAAAATGGATTAAATCATTTTTTCCCTTCATCAATCTACACACAATACCCCATAATGACAAAGCAAAAACAGTTAAATAAATGAAAAAAATTGAATGGACCTCAAACTTTTGAATGGTAGTGTACATCTACATGATGTATTGTTACACCGTGTAGGAGCAGTATAGACCTAGTCTGTTCATTATATACATCTACATGATGTATTGTTACACCATGTAGGAGCAGTATAGACCTAGTCTGTTCATTATATACATCTACATGATGTATTGTTACGCCATGTTGGAGCAGTATGGACCTAGTCTGTTCATTATATACATCTACATGATGTATTGTTACACCATGTAGGAGCAGTATGGCCCTAGTCTGTTCATTATATACATCTACATGATGTATTGTTACACCAAGTAGGAGCAGTATAGACCTAGTCTGTTCATTATATACATCTACATGATGTATTGTTACACCATGTAGGAGCAGTATAGACCTAGTCTGTTCATTATATACATCTACATGATGTATTGTTACACCATGTAGGAGCAGTATAGACCTAGTCTGTTCATTATATACATCTACATGATGTATTGTTACACCATGTAGGAGCAGTATAGACCTAGTCTGTTCATTATATACATCTACATGATGTATTGTTACACCATGTAGGAGCAGTATAGACCTAGTCTGTTCATTGTATACATCTACATGATGTATTGTTATACCATGTAGGAGCAGTATAGACCTAGTCTGTTCATTATATACATCTATATGATTTATTGTTACACCGTGTAGGAGCAGTATAGACCTAGTCTGTTCATTATATACATCTATATGATGTGTTGCTACACCATGTAGGAGCAGTATAGACGTACAGTAGCTAGCTGCTAATTTAGATGTAGTATAACTTAATGAAACTGCCTTAAATATGCTGTGGTAAACATTTTTTATTCGTACTAATCAATCAACACATTCCTGTCTTTGTATGTCTCAATATAATGGTATTATTTAATTAAATCCATTTACAATAATCTTTGTCTGAAAATAAAATATGATCCTCAACTGCGTTTCCCCTCCAGTCAGCAGACGGCGATGTGCGTCTTTCAGGCGACGCTGCCAGCGTGACGTATAATCTAGTGGACGGTTCTTCATAAACAGCTCGTCAACCACCTCGGTAGCTTGCTAGCCAACATAGCCGAAAGATTCAAGCTATTGATACGCTTTCGGTGTATATTAACTACTGTGTTTTAGCCACACTTCTGTCGTATCAACTTGTTAACCTATTTAATTTAATATTACGTTATTTGTTATTAGTCAGCTATAGTAGCTGGCTGGTTAAGTTAGCACTAGCCTAGTCGCTAATGATAGCTAGCTAGCTAACATCCCCGAACATGAGCTCACTAAACCTCTCCCCTCTTGTTAAAGAAGAGGAAGTGAAAGAGGAAGAGGATGTTACAGTAAAAGAAGAGGATGCAGTTTATGGAGTGAAGAATGAAGGGGAGATTACTGTCACATTGGAAGATGAAGAGGAGATAGGAGATCTGATTAACACCAGTAAGTACAGCCTTAAATTCGTTTTTTACTTTCGATATTCGGAGTTGGCTCGTCAATACCTCTTCAACTGAGGGCCCAGGATGATGACTGATATGTCTAGAATCAGACGACGTAGAGAACAAGCTACCCCTTGTTTTCTCAGTTCCGTTTCCAAAAAGTGACTTAACATATATATTTGAGAAGGGTCTTTCTGCTGACCGTAGACTGGGGGGCACGGCATGTTGTGATTTTCATGTAGTGATGTTTTACTACACACCGTGCCCCCCAATAGTGCCATGTGAGAGTTGGTTTGGCTACACCAAAGATAATGGATATACTGACAAGATGTCTCTCCGCCCTAACACGGGGAGTCGTTGTCCACAAAGCGGCACTGCGGGTTGTCTATCTCCCGCCTATCCTTTCATTGGATTGGTGGATTCATCTTATTATTGTAATCTATTGTTTATATTCTATGAGGGTTGTTGACGTCAACTGCCTGTATTCAATGGAGAGAGATGCTAAGCTACTAGCATGAATATGCACCGCCTGTATTCAATGGAGAGAGATGCTACGCTACTAGCATGAATATGCACCGCCTGTATTCAATGGAGAGAGATGCTAAGCTATTAGCATTAATATGCATAGCGATCTGGAGACAACTCCTATAATGTTTTTATCAAAGTTGTCGGTATGTCACGTGTCCACATAACAACTTAAACATTACGAAACTTCTGTTAGATCAAGTAAACCTCACGTAGCAAATAAGCCATTAATTTTGTTGTTGACCAAATTCGACACTTTCCACATTGGTTTGATAATTGTTTCCACTTGGATACAACCTACTGTAGCCTACTGGCATGACCTAGAGAGATACAACCTACTGTAACCTACTGGCATGACCTAGAGAGTTACAACCTACTGTAACCTACTGGCATGACCTAGAGAGATACAACCTAGTGTAACCTACTGGCATGACCTAGAGAGATACAACCTACTGTAACCTACTGGCATGACCTAGAGAGATACAACCTACAGTAGCCTACTGGCATGACCTAGAGAGTTACAATCTACTGTAACCTACTGGCATGACCTAGAGAGTTACAACCTAGTGTAACCTACTGGCATAACCTAGAGAGATACAACCTACTGAAGCCTACTGGCATGACCTAGAGAGATACAACCTACTGTAACCTACTGGCATGACCTAGAGAGATACAACCTACTGGCATGACCTAGAGAGTTACAACCTACTGGCATGACCTAGAGAGTTACAACCTACTGTAGCCTACTGGCATGACCTAGAGAGATACAACCTACTGGCATGACCTAGAGAGTTACAACCTACTGTAACCTACTGGCATGACCTAGAGAGTTACAACCTACTGTAACCTACTGGCATGACCTAGAGAGTTACAATCTACTGTAACCTACTGGCATGACCTAGAGAGATACAACCTACTGTAACCTACTGGCATGACCTAGAGAGTTACAACCTACTGTAACCTACTGGCATGACCTAGAGAGTTACAACCTACTGTAGTCTACTGGCATGACCTAGAGAGATACAACCTACTGGCATGACCTAGAGAGTTACAACCTACTGTAACCTACTGGCATGACCTAGAGAGATACAACCTACTGGCATGACCTAGAGAGTTACAACCTACTGGCATGACCTAGAGAGTTACAACCTACTGGCATGACCTAGAGAGATACAACCTACTGGCATGACCTAGAGAGTTACAACCTACTGGCATGACCTAGAGAGATACAACCTACTGGCATGACCTAGAGAGTTACAACCTACTGGCATGACCTAGAGAGTTACAACCTACTGTAGCCTACTGGCATGACCTAGAGAGATACAACCTACTGGCATGACCTAGAGAGTTACAACCTACTGTAACCTACTGGCATGACCTAGAGAGTTACAACCTACTGTAACCTACTGGCATGACCTAGAGAGTTACAATCTACTGTAACCTACTGGCATGACCTAGAGAGATACAACCTACTGTAACCTACTGGCATGACCTAGAGAGATACATCTACTGTAGCCTACTAGCATGACCTAGAGAGATACAACCTACTGTAGCCTACTGGCATGACCTAGAGAGATACAACCACTTGGATACAACCTACTGTAGCCTACTGGCATGACCTGGAGAGATGCAACCTACTGTAGCCTACTGGCATGACCTAGAGAGATACAACCTACTGTAACCTACTAGCATGACCTAGAGAGATACAACCTACTGTAGCCTACGGGCATGACCTAGAGAGATACATCTACTGTAGCCTACTGGCATGACCTAGAGAGATACAACCTACTGTAGCCTACTGGCATGACCTAGAGAGATACAACCTACTGTAGCCTACTGGCATGACCTAGAGAGATACAACCTACTGTAATCTACTGGCATGACCTAGAGAGTTACAACCTACTGTAGCCTACTGGCATGACCTAGAGAGATACAACCACTTGGATACAACCTACTGTAGCCTACTGGCATGACCTAGAGAGATACATCTACTGTAGCCTACTGGCATGACCTAGAGAGATACAACCTACTGTAGCCTACTGGCATGACCTAGAGAGATACAACCACTTGGATGCAACCTACTGTAGCCTACTGGCATGACCTGGAGAGATGCAACCTACTGTAGCCTACTGGCATGACCTAGAGACATACAACCTACTGTAACCTACTAGCATGACCTAGAGAGATACAACCTACTGTAGCCTACTGGCATGACCTAGAGAGATACATCTACTGTAGCCTACTGGCATGACCTAGAGAGATACAACCTACTGTAGCCTACTGGCATGACCTAGAGAGATACAACCTACTGTAACCTACTGGCATGACCTAGAGAGTTACAACCTACTGTAGCCTACTGGCATGACCTAGAGAGATACAACCACTTGGATACAACCTACTGTAGCCTACTGGCATGACCTGGAGAGATACAACCTACTGTAACCTACTGGCATGACCTAGAGAGATACAACCTACTGTATCCTACTGGCTTGACCTAGAGAGCTAAAGTTGCAAAATTCCTGGATTTTAAATGAATATTTTCTAGTAATAATGATAATTTCTATCTTCCTATCTATCTGTGGGTTCCCTCTCCTTTGTCGTCCTCTCTACACCAATAATAGACAGCTACTGTGGGATCCCAATGACGGCCGGATGTGATACAGCCTGGATTCGAACCAGGGATTGTTGTGACACCTCTTGCACTGAGATGCAGTGGCTTAGACCGCTGCGTCCGTGTGTGTGTTAACTATTAGAATGCTGTACTAGAATGCTTAAAAGGCCTCTAAAAATTTTAATATCGGTTATCGGTATCGTTTTTTGGGGTAAGGAAAATATTGGATATCGGTATTGGCCAAAAATGTCATATCGGTGCATCCCTTTATTCTAAAATGTTTCACAATACCCCATAATGACATCACAATACCCCATAATGACATCACAATACCCCATAATGCCAAAGCAAAAACAGGTTTAGGTTTTTTGCAAATGTATTGAAACTATTCCCCAGGATAACTAGTCTCAGAGTAATGTACGATCCCAGGATAACTAGTCTCTGAGTAATGTAAGATCCCAGGATAACTAGTCTCTGAGTAATGTAAGATCCCAGGATAACTAGTCTCTGAGTAATGTAAGATCCCAGGATAACTAGTCTCAGAGTAATGTAAGATCCCAGGATAACTAGTCTCAGAGTAATGTAAGATCCCAGGATAACTAGTCTCAGAGTAATGTAAGATCCCAGGATAACTAGTCTCAGAGTAATGTAAGATCCCAGGATAACTAGTCTCAGAGTAATGTAAGATCCCAGGATAACTAGTCTCAGAGTAATGTAAGATCCCAGCATAACTAGTCTCAGAGTAATGTAAGATCCCAGGATAACTAGTCTCAGAGTAATGTAAGATCCCAGCATAACTAGTCTCAGAGTAATGTAAGATCCCAGGATAACTAGTCTCAGAGTAATGTAAGATCCCAGGATAACTAGTCTCAGAGTAATGTAAGATCCCAGCATAACTAGTCTCAGAGTAATGTAAGATCCCAGGATAACTAGTCTCAGAGTAATGTTAGATCCCAGGATAACTAGTCTCAGAGTAATGTAAGATCCCAGCATAACTAGTCTCAGAGTAATGTAAGATCCCAGCATAACTAGTCTCAGAGTAATGTAAGATCCCAGGATAACTAGTCTCAGAGTAATGTAAGATGCTTGGAAAAAGAAGCTGAAAAGAATAACAGAACGGCACCATTAGAACTAAAATGTGTCGCCTGGATGTCAGACCCCCAACCCTCCAAACTGTAAATAAATAATAAAATGTGTATCCTGGATGTCAGAACCCCAACCCTCCAAACTGTAAATAAATATTAAAATGTGTATCCTGGATGTCAGAACCCCAACCCTCCAAACTAAATAAATAATAAAATGTGTATCCTGGATGTCAGACCCCCAACCCTCCAAACTAAATAAATAATAAAATGTGTCCCTGGATGTCAGACCTCCAAACTGTAAATAAATAATAAAATGTGTCTCCTTGACAACATTAGAACCTCGGTACGTTTACTGTGTACTGGGTCGAGACAAAGGAATGATGTAAACAAATAATCCAAAATATTTTTGTCAATGAGACAGTATGTAAACAAAGGAATGACCGAACCCCATTTGGTGACTGAATGCTTGTAAGAAACTAGATGATCAAAACATTAGATCACATCAAATAAGCCTGAGTGGTTTCACCTCCTCCCAGACTATACTGGATACTACAGTTATAACTATGCATAGCTATACAGGATACTACAGTTATACAGGATACTACAGTTATACAGGATACTACAGTTATAACTATACACAGTTATACAGGATACTACAGTTATACAGGATACTACAGTTATAACTATACATAGTTATACAGGATACTACAGTTATACAGGATACTACAGTTATACAGGATAATACAGTTATACAGGGTACTACAGTTATACAGGATACTACAGTTATAACTATACATAGTTATACAGGATACTACAGTTATACATGATACTACAGTTATACAGGATACTACAGTTATACATGATTCTACAGTTATACAGGATACTACAGTTATACAGGATACTACAGTTATACAGGATACTACAGTTATAACTATACACAGTTATACAGGATACTACAGTTATAACTATACATAGTTATTCCAAAGGTGGGCTACTTACTATCCACTGTTTGCAAGCCACCGTTGCTGATCTATTTTATTTATTTATTTCACCTTTATTTAACCAGGTAGGCAAGTTGAGAACAAGTTCTCATTTACAACTGCGACCTGGCCAAGATAAAGCAAAGCAGTTCGACACATACAAAAACACAGAGTTACACATGGAGTGTAACAAACATGCAGTCAATAATACAGTAGAAAAAGAAGTCTATATACAATGTGAGAAAGTGAGGTGAGATAAGGGAGGTAAAGGCAAAAAAAGGCCATGGTGGTGAAGTAAATACAATATAGCAAGTAAAACACTGGAATGGTAGATTTGCAGTGGAAGAATGTGCAAAGTAGAAATAGAAATAATGGGGTGCAAAGGAGCAAAATAAATAAATACAGTAGGGGAAGAGGTAGTTGTTTGGGCTAAATTATAGATGGGCTATGTACAGGTGCAGTAATCTGTGAGCTGCTCTGACAGCTGGTGCTTAAAGCTAGTGAGGGAGATAAGTGTTTCCAGTTTCAGAGATTTTTGTAGTTCGTTCCAGTCATTGGCAGCAGAGAACTGGAAGGAGAGGCGGCCAAAGGAGGAATTGGTTTTGGGGGTGACCAGAGAGATATACCTGCTGGAGCGCGTGCTACAGGTGGGTGTGTCAAATCAGAGGGCCTGTTGTCCGGACCTCCGGGATTCTTTATGGGGGTGCCATAGGGTTCAATCCTCGGGCCGACTCTCTTCTCTGTATACATCAATGATGTTGCTCTTGCTGCTGGTGATTCTCTGATACACATCAACGCAGACGACACCATTCTGTATACTTCTGGCCCCTCTTTGGACACTGTTAATTAACCTCCAGACGAGCTTCAATGCCATACAACTCTCCTTCCGTGGCCTCCAACTGCTCTTAAAAGCAAGTAAAACTAAATGCATGCTATTCAACCGATCACTGCCCGCACCTGCTCGCCCGTCCAGCATCACTACTCTGGACGGCTCTGACTTAGAATACGTGGACAACTACAAATGCCTAGGTGTCTGGTTAAACTGTAAATTCTCCATACAGACTCACATTAAGCATCTCCCATCCAAAATTAAATCTAGAATCGGCTTCCTATTTCGCAACAAAGCGTCCTTCACTCATGCTGCCAAACATACCCTCGTAAAACTGACTATCCTACCGATCCTTTACTTCAGTGATGTAATTTTCAAAATAGCCTCCAACACTCTACTCAGCAAACTGGATGTAGTCTATCACAGTGACATCCGTTTTGTCACCAAAGCCCCATATACCACCCACCACTGCGACCTGTATGCTCTCGTTGGCTGGCCCTCGCTACATATTCGTAGCCAAACCACCTGGCTCCAGGTCATCTATAAGTCTTTGCTAGGCCGCCTTAACTCAGCTCACTGGTCACCATAGCAACACCCACCCGTAGCACGCGCTCCAGGAGGTATATCTCACTGGTCACCATAGCAACACCCACCCGTAGCACGCGCTCCAGGAGGTATATCTCACTGGTCACCATAGCAACACTCACCCATAGGACGCGCTCCAGGAAGTATATCTCACTGGTCATCCCCAAAGCCAACACCTCTTTTGGCCGCCTTTCCTTCCAGTTCTCTGCTGCCAGTGACTGGAACGAATTGCAAAAATCGCTGAAGTTGGAGACTTATATCTCCCTCACTAGCTTTAAGAATCAACTATCTGAGCAGCTTACCGATCGCTGCAGCTGTACACAGCCCATCTGTAAGTAGCCCATCTGACTTCCTACCTCATCCCCATGTTTTTTTTCTTCTTTTTTTGCTCACACCAGTATTTCTACTTGCACATCATCATCTGCACATCTATCACTCCAGTGTTAATTTGCTAAATTGTAATTACTTTGCTACTATGGCCTATTTTTTGCCTTACCTCCGTACTCCATTTGCACACACTATATATCGATTTTTCTATTGTGTTATTGACTGTACGTTTGTTTATCCCACGTGTAACTCTGTGTTGTTTTTGTTGCACTGCTTTGCTTTATCTTGGCCAGGTCGCAGTTGTAAATGAGAACTTGTTCTCAACTAGCCTACCTGGTTAAATAAAGGTGACATAAAATAATAATAATAATAAATATCATAACTTTATTGACAACACCCAAATTGATACTGTCATTAACGCGGTTCTTCAATAATTACACATCATTCTTAATACTGTAGCTGTTTAGTTAGTCACATGTTCAACTATCATCAGCTGATCCAGGAAATCATTTTCTGAATGACAGTCACATGACAAACATCACAACATGCAACAACAACCAAAGTGCTTCTTCATTCATTACTCTGGTAAAGACAGTTATGTCGTGCTCCATGTTGGATCCAACATCCCGAACAAATTGATGTTTATAATGTTATTGTCTGCTTGATTTACTGTAGGGTCTCGTTAGTCTGTTTGCACACAGAGATACTTAGCTCATAATGTGTAGAGAACTGTTCCTTGATGGATAGACTATTGAACAACACACAGAGCTATTTTCCTTTTATTTGTTGTTAGGTGAAGTTATGGGTCCTACAGTAGGTCTATGTTGTTGTTAGGTAAAGTTATGGGTCCTACAGTAGGTCTATGTTGTTAGCTGAAGTTATGGGTCCTAGGGTACACTATGTCATGCAACAACAACCAAATTGCTTCTTTGTTCATTACAGGTTTATTTGTTGTTAGGTGAAGTTATGGGCCAATTTGGCAAACAGTGTACAAACCCTCATTGTCAGGCTGATGGAAAAGCCAAAGAGCATTTTACTGGTTGAAGTGTTTTTTAAATACAGAGCGGTTGATTTGCGATGATGACACAAACATTATATTAAGCAGGACATTCATACGAGCATTACAATTATAATCCAAAGTAGTGTTAAATGCACTCATAAGCAACCTGGAAATGGAGTTTACTCCCCTGAGTTTTCCCCTTTTCACATTCAGAATAGTTTGTGAAAAACTAAAATCTTTGCTCACCATTTTTGCTCCTGGCAGATATACTACGTCCATAACTAGTGGTTTCCTCATTACCAGATATACTACATCCATAACTAGTGGTTTCCTCATTAGCAGATATACTACATCCATAACTAGTGGTTTCCTAATTAGCAGATATACTACATCCATAACTATCGGTTTCCTCATTAGCAAGGAGGAGTTTCTACAATCAAATTGTATGTGCTTTGCCCTCGTGCCGCAATTTTATTAAACACAGAAAGGGGCCTATATTGGAGACCAAAAGTCGTCTGGCACACTGCTTAGAGTTTCAACAACATGAATAACTTATTTCTAGTCTACAATCTTATATGTTACTACTAATGTGAAAGCAAGACAATCTATGACTATTTTTGCTCATTTTAAGACAATTGTCAAATAATTGTAACATTCATTACAGACATCAATTGTTATACAACATCATGGCTACGCTGTTGGCATCACCTTTTACAGTGGATTACCGCTGTTGTGGGCCTTCAATCATCTGTCTGACTTTGTTGTTCACACAGGAGAGAAACGGGACTATCGTGGATCCTCTGGGGAGCCTCAACAACCTCATGATGCTGAAGAGGCAGAGAAGAGTCTCTCCAGATCAGAACACCTCAATAAACACCTGCAGAGATCCACAGGGAAGAGAACTCACTGCTGCTCTGACTGTGGGAAGAGATTCACCTCATCAGGCATTAAAATTCATCAGAGAACACACACAGGAGAGAACCCTTATAGCTGTGGTCAATGTGGGAAGAGTTTTACTACACCTGGCCAGCTGACGTTACACCAGAGAACACACACAGGAGAGAAATCTTATAGCTGTGTTCAATGTGGGAAGAGTTTTACTACATCTAGCAATCTGACTCTACACCAGAGAACACACACAGGAGAGAAATCTTATAGCTGTGGTCAATGTGGGAAGAGTTTTTGTAGAACTGGCCAGCTGACATTACACCAGAGAACACACACAGGAGAGAAACCTTACAGCTGTAATCAATGTGGGAAGAGATGTACTACATCTGGCCAGCTGATGTCACACCAGAGAACACACACAGGAGAGAAACCTTATAGCTGTGGTCAATGTGGGAAGAGTTTTGGTAGAACTGGCCAGCTGACATTACACCAGAGAACACACACAGGAGAGAAACCTTATAGCTGTGGTCAATGTGGGAAGAGTTTTCCTGCATCTAGAACTTTGACTAGACACCAGAGAATACACACAGGAGAGAAACCTTATAGCTGTGGTCAATGTGGGAAGAGTTTTGGTCGATCTGGCCAGCTGACATCACACCAGAGAATACACACAGGAGAGAAACCTTATGGCTGTGATCAATGTGGGAAGAGTTTTGGTCGATCTGGCCATCTGGTATCACACCAGAGAACACACACAGGAGAGAAATCTTATAGCTGTGGTCAATGTGACATGAGATACTCTGATAAAAGATCTCTGATCAAACATCAGAAACTACATACATGAAGGAGTTGTTTCGTGATATCAATGAATTAATTAATGTCACAATGTAGAATGTTTTAACATTGTATTAGGAGTATTTTAATGATGTCACAATGTAGAATGTTTGAGTATTTTAAGGAGTTTCACAATGTAGAACCCTAATTCAATTAATTTCAGCGTGATATGGATATTAGCCTTGGGAAAAGTCCAGGCTCTGAATTGAAAGAGTACTATTTAAGTGATTTAACAAAAAGTGACTAACACAACAAGAGCTGTGTTACACTTACCGTGTTGGTGACCCACTTGAATCAAAATGCAACACTTCAAAATGTAACTTGCTGTTTTCTACAAGTTGTCCTCTAACCAGGGATGTACACATTATTCCCAGATTCCGTGTGGTTTTTGAGCTGTTATTTTTAACAGGACGTGCAACCTCATCTCCCTCCTCCCGGCACAGTTGATTTTAACATTATATCGATGAGTGATGACAAATAAGTGTTGCGTTCCTTTGTTTAGCGACCCCTAAATTGAAATACATCACTCCCAAAAGTAGCTGACTGTCTTCTGCAGGTTGTCCTCTAACCAGTGAGGTAAAATATATCTCCCATTTCCATGTGTTTTTTTTAGTTGTGTTAGTTTCAACAGCAGGTACAACCTGATTTCCCCCCTAATTGATATCAGTGATTTATTGCTACTTGTCAAAACAACAGTGTTTCTGGTGCTTGTGCAGTTTATAAGGAGCTTGTTTAAATAAATACAAGTAATATGATTATTGTGGCAGATGTTTGTGTATATAGCACATTTTACGTTTAGGTTTTCAATTTATCACAAACTGTTTCTGCTTTTGGACTATTGATTTGGACATGTTTAAACTGTGACATTGGGGATATCCCACCTAGCAAACTGTGACATTGGGGATATCCCACCTAGCAAAATGTCACTGAAAATAAGACTATGACCGACGTACAATATAAGTTTGGTTTTAGTTGAAAGTGTAAAAGAAAACTATTTAATTTCAACGTACTCGCAGCTTATACACATGGACGCAGTATAATAAATCGGTCTATAATCAATTTTATTAACAATCATAATAAATTGAGTCATAAATATAAAATATATTTGTTGTCCTAAGGGGAAGGTGTTACAGTCTGGTTTTTCCATTTATGTTTTGAGGTTGGACTTTAGCACGTGTAGCTCGTTAGCACGTCTAGTTCGTTAGCATGTAGGACTCACCGATTGGTGTCACCTCGTTAGTCAGTAGGTGTTACACCTGTGCTGGCTTGTCCATCTCGTTAGTGGGAAGGTGTTTCACCTGAGCTGGTCCAGGTTCTATTTAAGAGTGTCTGGCCCAGTGCTCCAGTTGTCTTGATAGATGTGGAGAGTCAACACCTTTAGTTGCGCCACCTTTTTTGGTTTGCTTCCTGTCTTTAAGTTTGGTGTGGGTTTTTCTTTTGTTTGCCTCTTTTTGGGCAGATTTAGTGGGTCTCATGGTGGGTGTCTTTTAGGTCCCAGTTGTTGTTACTTGTCAATTTTCAGTGGACACCCCCATGGTGTCTTTCAGAACCAATCCTAAAAAACGAGCTTATATTTTGGGTTGGGTTGGATATAGCGTCATATTGTTTATATTTTAATCAATGGCATTTCCTTGCAATGTTCATTAGTCTTTCAGTTGTTATTCTTCTGTTTTTTATCCTCTTATGTTTGTTGTGTACTAAATATTTCATTTTTTTTCTTAGTTTTTTCCTGTGAAGCCATTGTGTTGCATCCATGTCTGACATGTGCTGTATAAATGAAGCTTGATTTGAAAATATCAACAGACTCTTGGTCCATCTTAGTATGAAAAACAGAATCACTTTTCCAGCCTGCTGAAGGCTTGGTGGAGTGGTAAACACCACCCCCGGCTCTACCAGGGGCTTGAGGTGGTCTCCCACAGCTCTGCTGGTGAAGTGGTAAACACCACCCCCGGCTCTACCAGGGGCTTGAGGTGGTCTCCCACAGCTCTGCTTATGTCATGTTCTGTGGCCTTGCTGTTCCATTTCTTGACTGCCCCTGCAACACAGAAAGAAACACATTTAGTCATATTATATAAAACTCTCAAAGTAATGGATATGGAGCATCTATGGCCTCAGTTACACCTGGCACCTAAATGTGACTTCTGTCATCTGATCACTCCAAGCTGCATTAGGTTCAGATCTACCAGGATGGGCCTTGACATAGTCTGGATGCAGTCAGGCCACTGAATATGCATCAGCAATATAAAGAGATGGGGTGAATTAGTGGGGAAAAGTACATTCTACATAAATTACCTTCATAATATCAAAGAACAAATGTGTGTGTCTGAGGGGAAATTAACTTTCATACAGCCAAAAGGGGTGAGAAATTACACCAATATCAGTGGACAATTTGCACTAATGTAAATAAACATAGATGATGGAACATATTCCCTTTTGCTGACGTGATGAACCACTAAGGGGACATAAATATTTACCATCTAAACCATGTGTGACCTCTCACCTCTCTGGCTGTAGAAGTGTTCTTCCTAACCAGTCCCTCAACAGCTCTCTGACTGAGCTCCACCCTCACTGGGTCTTCAGAGGAGAGGAAGGCTGAGGAGGGATGGAAGGATGAATGGATCAGTCAGTCAATAAAGTGTAGAGTTGCTGTCTGACAAAATAACTATTTTAGTAGTTCATTAAAGTAAATAAGGCTTTATGACTGCTGAATACCAACAATCAATCACTTAGATCATGTATTTCCAGGTAGAGATACATCCTTGGGACGTCCCTAGCCCATTGAAGTTGACATTTAAAATGGTTAAAGTTAGGGTTTAGGGTAGGGATGTCCCAAGGATCCCAGGTAGCATTGACCATTGTGCCTTCTTCTGTCTCTTTTATATAGCAGGTGATGGGTTCTGACTTCTGTACTTTTAAATATTAAATATCCTTATTATGTGAAATTGAATGAAACAATAATGTATGTTGATGCTAATATGATGTACAATATTCCATGATGTTTCTATATGATAACAATAGAGTAATATATTTAATATGATGTACAATATTCCATGATGTTTCTATATGATAACAATAGAGTAATATATTTAATATGATGTACAATATTCCATGATGTTTCTATATGATAACAATAGAGTAATATATTTAATATGATGTACAGTACAATATTCCATGATACCGTAATATATTTAATATAATGTACAATATTCCATAATGTTTCTATATGATAACAATAGAGTAATATATTTAATTTGCCATATACTATTTTTTAACAGTTTCACTAATTAACTTATTCATTATGATTCAACGTCAGTTCACCGTCTCACCTCATACTGTATTGGAGCAGTAGCAGCTGACTGCCCAGTTCACCGTCTCACCTCGTACTGTATTGGAGCAGCAGCAGCTGACTGCCCGGTTCAACATCAGTTCACCGTCTCACCTCATACTGTATTGGAGCAGCAGCAGCTGACTGCCCAGTTCAACGTCAGTTCACCGTCTCACCTCATACTGTATTGGAGCAGCAGCAGCTGACTGCCCAGTTCACCGTCTCACCTCATACTGTATTGGAGCAGCAGCAGCTGACTGCCCAGTTCAACGTCAGTTCACCGTCTCACCTCATACTGTATTGGAGCAGCAGCAGCTGACTGCCCGGTTCAACGTCAGTTCACCGTCTCTCCTCATACTATATTGGAGCAGCAGCTGACTGCCCAGTTCAACATCAGTTCACCGTCTCACCTCATACTGTATTGGAGCAGCAGCAGCTGACTGCCCGGTTCAACGTCAGTTCACCGTCTCACCTCATACTGTATTGGAGCAGCAGCAGCTGACTGCCCGGTTCAACGTCAGTTCACCGTTTCACCTCATACTGTATTGGAGCAGCAGCAGCTGACTGCCCGGTTCAACATCAGTTCACCGTCTCACCTCATACTGTATTGGAGCAGCAGCAGCTGACTTGATCGTTGATGCTAATCATCATGTTTTGAATATGAGAGTAAATAGAGCCGACTACAACTCTAAAAATGAAGGGTTCAACTGGAGTTGTTCTCAGATCCCCTAAGAACCGTAGGGTTCTTGGCCAATGAAAAACAGCCCCAAAAGGTTCTTCAAAGAACTTGTTAGAAGGTGGGTTCATCGAGGAACCTCCGTTGTTGCTGGACTTCTTCCGGGAACTTCGCAACTGAAAACGATGGTGACAAGTTTGGATGCGACAACAAGTTAAAAAGGTTAAGTTGGGTTGATGTTTGGCTCTGAATATGTATCGAAATCATTTATATATAATAATATAACATACTATTAATGAATAACGAAGACAATTCTGGTTGTCTGTGAATATCTTCCATAACGTTACTATAGCTAATTACCGTAAATTTTAGAAAGCCGGGTTTGACCGTCGGCGTATGAGCTACAGTACAGTACCGTTATCTAGCTAGCTAACGTTATGTCCTAACTAGGCACAACTAGGTTTGGATTATTTCCCTCAACTATATTCTTTCCCATATATTGTATATCGTTTCCATAAAGCCAACATGGCTTTACACTCATTAACGTAAGTTTCCAATCTAGAGCAGTTCTCACTTTTGTGATAATGAACTAGCTAACGTTAACTAACTAACTAACTAAGGACGGTGACCTGTCCAGACGAGATGTTACAACGAACTGAATCGTCAATGGAGGTCTTCCTCTTTATATAGCCTGCTACAGCATGCAATACTATTAACTCATAAGGGGGCATAACGTTACATGGACAATACTATCCCATTTTGGAAACGTTACATGGACAATACTATCCCATTTTGGAAACGTTACATGGACAATACTATCCCATTTTGGAAACGTTACATGGACAATACTATCCCATTTTGGAAACGTTACATGGACAATACTATCCCATTTTGGAAACGTTACATGGACAATACTATCCCATTTTGGAAACGTTACATGGACAATACTATTCCATTTTGGAAACGGTACATGTACGCCCCCTTGTGGAGGGAAATTAATAGCTTAGATGGAAGCTGTAGATGGGATTCAAATGCATAATGGTATTAATACAGTGTCTAGACTACCTCTTTTGTATAAATGCCCTTCAGAATCCAAACACAGTATTGCCACGCAGCAAAATGTTGCGTATAATCTTTCAAGTCAGCCTGAGAAAATATTGAACAATTTGTGTACAAAGATATCTTGAAATGTGATATTAGGCCTGTATGGCAGTACTGTTACTGTATGGCAGTACTGTATTGGCTAGTGCTTTCTCCAATATGTTCTTCTATTTCGCATGAAATTGTATGTCGATGCCATTTATCTTTCAATATTTTTTAAATATATATAAATGTATATATTGATACTTGTAAGACTATTCTTTGACACATTTTCTCTTCCTTTGAAATTCTTATAGGACAGAACATGGATACAATGCAATTGGGATCAATGAGAAGGTACAGATATGTTGTAGGACAGCTGCATTTGAAGTGTACATTTAACCTACATAGCAGTCAATACAAACTGACATCTATTAGCATACAAATGTGTGCAAATTATCTTTTCAGATCTTCTCAGAAATGAATCAAGTCCATGGAATGGATATAGACAAAAATAGAATTGAAGGACTATCAGAGGTAGAGAGGCGAGGCAGGGGTGAGGACATCATCCTGCTTTTTTGACAGTCCCTGAAGGACAATACAGAAGAGGTATTTGCTCTTATTCCTATGCACCAATCATCTGTTTCTTCATAAACAAGAAAGAAGCACTATACAAAGTAAATGGATTATTGATTATGGTCTGACATGTCTGCAGAAATGTTGCAATTTTGTAATGTGGTTTTTTTTTGTAAATTGTTTTGTAAATATTAATTCACATTTGTGGTGTCACTAATTAAACAATTAATTATTTAAATCAATATTGTTATTATTATTCCCCCCCCCAAAAAAATTGAATGGAGGGTGGACAGGGAAAAAATGGTTATTAAAATATGTTTTTTGTAATGCAGGGAGGGTGGACAGGGAGTTCAAAAATGAACCCCAAAAGATTCTTTGAGGAACCATTATAAGGGGTTCTTCAAATAACTTATAGGGGTTCCCCCACAAAAGTCTCTTCAAATAACTTTTAGGGGTTCCCCCACAGTTTCAATTTGAAGAACCCCTACTTTTTAGAGTGTATATTGATAAAACTCACCTTGTCCGAGAGACATTTACATAGTTATACACAGCCCAATTTGGGATGACTATTTTGGGGCGAAATAGCGGCCACAACAGACAGACCGGATATGGCCCATAATTCAACGTCCTTGGACGTCACGGGCTGAGTGGGTATGACCAAAGTTATGTACTTTGTAGTACATTTTTACACTATAATAAATGTTTCTGATTCCACATCGCCCGTTTTCAAAGCGAGTCGTTGGTTTTTAGATGCAGTCGCTATTTAGCTTTTTGTCAAAGTATTTTCTCAACTGCGATACCAACTTCCGTCAACAGATGGCGATGTGCGTCTTTCAGGTGATTCTGTCAGTGTGACGTATAATCTTACACAATCACAACTCTCATATTGCAGTCACACAATGCTCTTCCCAAACATAGCTAATCAATTAGTTGTTTTTCAACAATATTTTAACCTACAGGAATATTTTCTCATTTCTGTCTCATGGTTAGTTCCTAGGATAATTTAACTGTAACTAACTTTTTAAATGTAACTAATACATTTACATTTTTCAATACTTCTAAAATGGGGTCCAGGTTTAAAATAATTACAGGTGCACCTTACTAGCTTATACTATATCATACATGGTCTTAGTAAACACAGATTCTAGTTTTCATCCAGTTCACACAGATAGCTGGCTCGGCTGTTTACACCTCCAAGGAGCCCCCCTCACACAGGAATACACACTCAGAGCCTACAAAGCTTTTATAAAAACTCCACTTGTTTTGCTCACCTCATTCTTTTTTTAAAACTACGTTCGAGATGTGGTATCCACTCGGCTCGCTGCCTCTCAGATCAAAGGTGGGTCCATCTGCTCCATTCCCGAAGTGTGGTTTCCCTGAGATCCCAAGTGCACGATTTACCCAGGTCGTCAGAAGCGGTCACCAAGTGAAGATTCACATCCCCATCACCAAATGTGGTTGTTAATTTCTTTAATATCAAATGAGGAGAGAAACTTATCACACAAGTCAGAATTATTCTTAAACTAAACCTTTATTCACTTTATAATAAGGGAGCAGATCAATACAATGCACACATATAAAGTGAATCAATTGAGTGCTCTACGATAATGATGGCTGGTTGACGAATCACCCCCAGATGATTCATTGAGAGCCACGAGACAAAAGTACAAAGGTCTTTTATAGCCAAGATACACCCCTATCAACCTACATGACGAACAACAGATGTATAGAATGGGTCACAAGGTTAAGATTTGTATGAGAGATACTTATAATTCTCAGCAGACAGTATCTGCTGTAAAAACAGTACTCTTTGTGTAGAGACCAGGGTCTGGCCCTGGGGTCATCTCTCCCTGGTACCGTATAGAACAGAAACATTAACTCATGCTCTGGAATGCGGTCTCTTTAGGTTTTATCACCCAAAAGACATTGTAAATGTCCTGTCAGTGTGTTCTCCCAGAGGCCCGTCCTCAGTAGAACACACAGACACAATAGTTCTAAGAACCCTCTATTCTGTTGCATAAAACAACCATTTGATCCAATAAAAGCATTATAACATAATGTTGCAGTTTTGTTCTCAGTGTACACTGAAAGTTGACTAGTAACAACAACTGGGACACAAAAGTCACCCACCATGAGACCCATTAAATCTGCCCAAGAAGAGGCAAACAAAAGAACTGGTGTTTTTTTTATACGTGCTAACGAGCTATACGTGCTAACGAGCTATACGTGTTAACGAGCTATACGTGCTAAAGTCCAACCTCAAAACATAAATGGAAAAACAAAAGCCTGGAACACCTTTCCCCTTAAGACAACAAATAAATCCTATAATTTTTGTTGGACAAGTTTGCTCACCACCAACAGAAAACAACTTCCATTTCACATTATAATCAACTACAATGCTTCACCTTCTACAATATAAACATAGTGTCTACTGGCTGTCAACAATTAAAAACAAGAAAAAACACGTATTTCTAAATAATAATATACAATCGTATTATTTTTTTCTTTTTCATTCTATAGAATCCTAAAACTCACTAGCTTCTAGAACTCTCGTCCCCTTGGAACGAGCCCAAACAAAACTCATCTCCAATACGGAAAACCGTGCAGTCAAAATAAATTGTGATCCATGGCAATGCAATGGCTAAACGCAAAACTATGACTGCCCACCCTTGAAACAATCAGCAACAAAGTTGTCCTTACCATGGACATGTCTGATTTCAAGAGGAAACTCCTGCAATAACCATAGTAACTTTCCAAATCACTGCGGAGCTTCTCTCTCTTTTCAGAGTTCACTCGATAGGCATGTTGTTGGATCGGGGCCCAGTCCCCAATGTCATGCTCTAGTACATTTGGGTTGGCACATCTGAGAATTAACCCTGATATTCTAAAAGAAGGGCAACAATGTCAATATAATTATACCCGAAAATTGTCCGTTGATTGCATAAATAATTATGATTACTAAAAGTTACATGAATTGTAAATATGAATGATCAAAACCAATTGGACACCCCTTTGTTAATATGTATTGTCAATAATTAACTTAATGGTAAGGCGTGGTATAATAAAAAATATATACATTTTTTTTTGATTGCATAGTCTTATTTTCAACGTCTTTTCAATTACATTGTGCTAGGTGGGATAGCCTCAATGTCAAAACACAGTTTTAACGTGTCCAAATCAATAACCAATATGCAGAAACAGTTTGGGATAAATTGAAAACCTAAACATAACATGTGCTATTTACACAAACATCTGCCACAATAATCATATTTCTTGTATTTTTTTTAAACAAGCTCCTTATAAACTGCACAAGCACCAGAAATAGTGTTGTTTTGACAAGTAGCAATAAATCACTGATATCGATTAGGGGGGAAATCAGGTTGTACGTGATGTTGGAATGCATTTAAATGTAGGGGGTCGCTAAACAAAGGAACGCAACACTAATTTGTCATAACTCATCGATATCATGCTAAAATCATTTGTGTGACAGGAGGGAGGTGAGGTTGCACGTCCTGTTAAAACTAGCAGCTCAAAAACCACACTGAATCTGGGAATAATGTGTACATAATGTGTACTCTCATAAATAGTACTCTTTCAATTCAGAGCCTGGATTTTCCCCCTGAGGCTAATATCCATATCATGTTGAAATCAATAGAACAGGGAACAAACATTTAGGGTTCTACATTGTGACATCATTAAAATACTCCTACTACAATGTTAAAACATTTTACATTGTGACATTAATTCATTGACATCATGAAACAACTGCTTCATCTATTTTCTGATGTTTAGTCAGAGATCTTTTATCAGATTAGCTCTGGTCACACCTATAAGATTTCTCTCCTGTGTGTGATCTCTGGTGCACTGTCAGATTGCTAGATGTACTAAAACTCTTCCCACATTGACCACAGCTATAAGATTTCTCTCCTGTGTGTGTTCTCTGGTGTAAAGTCAGAGAGCCAGATGTAGTAAAACTCTTCCCACATTGATCACAGCTGTAAGGTTTCTCTCCTGTGTGTATTCTCTTGTGCACTGTCAGCTCTCCAGATCGACCAAAACTCTTCCCACATTGATCACATTTGTAAGGTTTCTCTCCTGTGTGTATTCTCTGGTGCACTGTAAGAGAGCTAGAATGACAAAAACTCTTCCCACATTGATCAAAGCTATACGTTTTCTCTCCTGTGTGTATTCTTTGGTGTATAGTCAGAGAGTCAGATCTAGTAAAACTCTTCCCACATTGATCACAGCTATAAGGTTTATCTCCAGTGTGTGTTCTCTGGTGTAAAGTCAGATGGCCAGATCTAGTAAAACTCTTCCCACATTGATCACAGCTTTACGATTTCTCTCCTGTGTGTATTCTTTGGTGTATAGTCAGAGAGTCAGATCTAGTAAAACTCTTCCCACATTGATCACAGCTATAAGGTTTCTCTCCTGTGTGTGTTCTCTGGTGTATTTTAAGTTTTACTGAAGAGTTTAATCTTTTCCCACAGTCAGAGCAGCAGTTAGATTTCTTCCCTGTTGGTCTCTGCTGGTGTTTCTGGTGTTCTGATGTGGAGAGACTCTTCTCTGCCTCTTCAGCATCATGATATTGTTGAGGCTCCCCAGAGGATCCACGATTGTCCCGTCTCTCACCTGTGTGAACGACAAAGTCAGACAGATGGTTAAAGGCCCACAACAGCAGAAATCCACTGTTTATTTGAGGTAAAAGGTGATGCCCAGAGTGTACCCATGACGTTGTACAACAACTGACGTCTATTAAATTTGACAATTAAGACAGTCAAGATAGTAACAATCGTCATATTTTGTCTTGTTTTCACATTATTGGTAACTACCTGCCGCCCCGAATGTTCTTATAGGCACTTTGGTATTGCCAGCCTAATCTTGGGAGTTGATAGGCTTGAAGTCATAAACAGAGCTGTGCTTCAAGAATTGCGAAGAGCTGCTGGCAAACGCAGGGAAGTGCTATTTGAATGAATGCTTACGAGCCTGCTGCTGCCTACCACCGCCCAGTTAGACTGCTCAGTTAGACTGCAGTTAGACTGCAGTTAGACTGCTCTATCAAATATCAAATCATAGACTTAACTATAATGTAATAAACACAGAAATACGAACATTAGGTCATATTCAATTTAATACCGCTCTTCACAGACCCAGGAAAGGGCGGGTGGTGTAAACAGGTGTTGTACCTCGTTTCCCTCCTTCAGGGAAGTGTAATTATAATCAAAGTTACACTCCCTTTCAGTCAGTCAACTTCGGGACAACATACTATGGGGAAATAAAATCATTCCCCATGCTGAACCAAACGGATACTAAATGAAACGGCCCCTGGCAGACCACCCAGACCTTGACCCTACAAGATGCGTCAGTTTTGTCAATTTATTAATTGTCTTTTGTTTGAAACACTCCTGTCGATGTTGAGTAAGGACGCACACCTGATTACACATATAGAAGTAGGACTAGTCTACCTGGCATGCACACAAATGTAGGCCTATAAATGTGCCCATTTGGGGATGACTGATAGTATTTCTTATTGTCTTAACGCACCACCACTAATGAGTTGTGGAGCTTCTCAAATACATTTTTTCTTCACCTCAAACAGCAAGTAAACAAAGTCTAGTCAAAATCAATTGCGAATGACAATAGTTCCTCAAAGTATTTAATAAAAGATTTCCAGCTCTCGCCCTTTCAATAACCACTCGGCATAAAAGGGAAAAATGTAATGCTCTGATCCAGTGGAAATGTCATAAAATACCTGATTACTTCTTATTCTTCGCACAAATAGCCAACAGCTGTGTCTGTCCCAGGAAACTGAGGGTCTAGAATATTTTACAAGTTTGATTGTATCAACTATGTTTCAACTATGTTTTTCTCTGTATACATCAATCTACCTCTCCTTCGTATCATCTGAGATCCCCAAGTATTGGAAAGCTGCCGCGGTCATCCCCCTCTTCAAAGGGGGAGACACCCTGGACCCAAACTGTTACAGACCTATATCCATCCTGCCCTGCCTATCTAAGGTCTTCGAAAGCCAAGTCAACAAACAGATCACTGACCATCTCGAATCCCACCGTACCTTCTCCGCTGTGCAATCCGGTTTCCGAGCCGGTCACGGGTGCACCTCAGCCACGCTCAAGGTACTAAACGACATCATAACCGCCATCGATAAAAGACATTACTGTGCAGCCGTCTTCATCGACCTGGCCAAGGCTTTCGACTCTGTCAATCACCATATTCTTATCGGCAGACTCAGTAGCCTCGGTTTTTCTAATGACTGCCTTGCCTGGTTCACCAACTACTTTGCAGACAGAGTTCAGTGTGTCAAATCGGAGGGCATGTTGTCCGGTCCTCTGGCAGTCTCTATGGGGGTACCACAGGGTTCAATTCTCGGGCCGACTCTTTTCTCTGTATACATCAATGATGTTGCTCTTGCTGCGGGCGATTCCCTGATCCACCTCTACGCAGACGACACCATTCTATATACTTCCGGCCCTTCCTTGGACACTGTGCTATCTAACCTCCAAACGAGCTTCAATGCCATACAACACTCCTTCCGTGGCCTCCAACTGCTCTTAAACGCTAGTAAAACCAAATGTATGCTTTTCAACCGTTCGCTGCCTGCACCCGCACGCCCGACTAGCATCACCACCCTGGACGGTTCCGACCTAGAATATGTGGACATCTATAAGTACCTAGGTGTCTGGCTAGACTGCAAACTCTCCTTCCAGACTCATATCAAACATCTCCAATCCAAAATCAAATCTAGAGTCGGCTTTCTATTCCGCAACAAAGCCTCCTTCACTCACGCCGCCAAACTTACCCTAGTAAAACTGACTATCCTACCGATCCTCGACTTCGGCGATGTCATCTACAAAATAGCTTCCAACACTCTACTCAGCAAACTGGATGCAGTTTATCACAGTGCCATTCGTTTTGTTACTAAAGCACCTTATACGACCCACCACTGCGACCTGTATGCCCTAGTCGGCTGGCCCTCGCTACATGTTCGTCGTCAGACCCACTGGCTCCAGGTCATCTACAAGGCTATGCTAGGTAAAGTGCCACCTTATCTCAGTTCACTGGTCACGATGGCTACACCCACCCGCAGCACGCGCTCCAGCAGGTGTATCTCACTGATCATCCCTAAAGCCAAAACCTCATTTGGACGCCTTTCCTTCCAGTTCTCTGCTGCCTGCGACTGGAACGAATTGCAAAAATCTCTGAAGTTGGAGACTTTTATCTCCCTCAACAACTTTAAAAATCTGCTATCCGAGCAGCTAACCGATCGCTGCAGCTGTACATAGTCCATCTGTAAACTACCCACCCAATTTACCTACCTCACCTACCTCACCCCCCATACTGCTTTTATTTATTTACTTTTCTGCTCTTTTGCACACCAGTATCTCTTCTTGCACATGATCATCTGATGATTTATCACTCCAGTGTTAATCTGCTAAATTGTAATTATTCGATTTATTGCCTACCTCATGCCTTTTGCACACATTGTATATAGATTCTCCTTTTTTCTACCATGTTATTGACTTGTTTATTGTTTACTCCATGTGTAACTCTGTGTTGTCTGTTCACACTGCTATGCTTTATCTTGGCCAGGTCGCAGTTGCAAATGAGAACTTGTTCTCAACTAGCCTACCTGGTTAAATAAAGGTGAAATAAAAAAAATAAAAAAATAAAAAAATAAAAGTGCGTTGTAGACAGGCCATGTGCAGAAAATGTGATTTATAGTATATTTTCTACCTGCAGGCTGCAATGTTTTTATTTGTTGGCTTTATGTAGACTATTTTTACATAGTTGGCAATGGCAATAAAAGTTACTTTTAGATTTGTATCATTTTCATTTAGATTAAATGTAGATTAACCACAGACAATGATTTTGACTCTTGGTTGACCCAAGATTTTTCTAGTTGGGGCTCTAGCATCATTAAGTTCAGACCGCATCTCTTTAATAATACTTCCTGTATAATATAAACTGACCTGGGATCATTAACTCTGGGACTACTGCATCTATCTGTATTTCAATGTAAAGCATCTCTTTAATAATACTTCCTGTATAATATAAACTGACCTGGGATCATTAACTCTGGGACTACTGCTTCTCTCTGTATTTCAATGTAAAGCATCTCTTTATAATACTTCCTGTTGTCCTGACCAAGTGACCTCTCACCTCTGATCATGCTGTGCCCTCTATGTAGCCAGTTCAGATGCAGGAGGGGTTCACCGACACAGCTGATATAACCTAGAGGATTTAGGGGGAAGAGGAGAGAGGGATGAAGTGAAGGAGAGAGACTGTTATTGAGAAAATAAGGTAGTTAAAGCCACAGTGTTCAACAGGAATCTGTGTGTGGCCTCACCTGGTGTCCACACCACACTAAGTGGCTGCAGAGTACTTTATGCTGAAAAACATGAACGGACCCACAAGGACAAACAATATAGCGTAGTTATAGAAATAACGAAGTGTCTTACTATTCTCCATGGCTGGCCCTCTTGCCTATTTGTTGAAGGTGGAAGGAGCCACAGTTAAAGGGAGAGAAACTGTGAATTGAATAACTGCAGTTGACATAGCTAAGTAAATGGAAGAATACTCTTATTGCAATGTGAATGGCTCTTAAAAGAGCCTTTGGTTGTGCATAGTGTAGTCTATGGTGTTGCCAGGGAACAGCACCATCTTATAAGAGCCTTTGGTTGTGCATAGTGTAGTCTATGGTGTTGCCAGGGAACAGCACCCTCTTAAAAGAGCCTTTGGTTGTGCATAGTGTAGTCTATGGTGTTGCCAGGGAACAGCACCCTCTTAAAAGAGCCTTTGGTTGTGCATAGTGTAGTCTATGGTGTTGCCAGGGAACAGCACCCTCTTATAAGAGCCTTTGGTTGTGCATAGTGTAGTCTATGGTGTTGCTAGGGAACAGCACCCTCTTAAAAGAGCCTTTGGTTGTGCATAGTGTAGTCTATGGTGTTGCCAGGGAACAGCACCCTCTTAAAAGAGCCTTTGGTTGTGCATAGTGTAGTCTATAGTGTAGTCTATGGTGTTGCCAGGGCACAGCACCCTCTTAAAAGAGCCTTTGGTTGTGCATAGTGTAGTCTATGGTGTTGCCAGGGAACAGCATGGTGTTGCCAGGGAACAGCACCCTCTTTGAAGATGTAGGAGGTGAAGATCTCCTGCACACGGATTGCCTCTCTTGCTGCGTTGTTGGACCCCATCCTTGAAACATCCTGCAGAGCAGCAGACTCCTCCTCTGGGACACGGCGGCGAGCTGCAGATCCCCTCCTGGTCCTCGTGTTCATCCTCATGAAGTTACGCAGGACACAGGTAGCCTTCACACATCTGAATTCCTCCAGGAGGCAGTCCCAGATGACCCTGGTCACCCAACCTTGCAGTGCCCTACACGGTAACTGTAGGCAATCGTTTTGAAGGAATCTCCAGTTACAAGGTATCTGTAGGAATATGGAAGACAATGTAATTATTAGACTGTTACATCACCAGGTCATTGTGGATTACTAAAGTATAATATTCCTGATAACAAATCATGATAACATTGGATTGATAGATGCATGGGCACACATATGTACATGTGTAGCATGTGACAATAACAGGATCATATCAAGGACGGCATCACAAATGAATACATAAATACCACTTGAAGCTTGATGATGAGTTGATCATTTGAATCAGCTGTGCAGTGCTGAGGCAAAAACAACAATGTGCCTCTGAGTCCCCAGGACTGAGAACCACTGCTCTCCATTGGGACCTCTTCATATGTAGACTGGCTTTCATAGCGCTCTTTATCTGAGGACAGAAAACCTCACAAGAAACACACTTCATTATAGTCAAATTACACCACACTGAATATTATGTTACTATTATCGCCGTCCTCACTTCTAGGGACAGGAACTACACAAAAGTACCTGCCCTATCCAGAATAGCCTCCTCTCTCACTGACAGTTGGGGCTGCTATCCTTTCACCCTCCATGGCTGTTAGCTAGCTACCTACAAATGCATTTGGAGTTTGTTTTTTACAGTGATAAATAGATAGCTAGCTAATATGAAGTTAGACAGCTGATGATATTTAATTCACTTAGCTATCTATCTATACAGACTGGTTACCTATTTAGATGTGATATGAAAGTATTGTGTGAAATTATTTTGATGTTAAAGTATTTAAAATTATTTTGATGTGATATGAAAGTATTGTGTGAAATAATTGTTATGTGATATGAAAGTATTATGTGAAATTATTTTGAGGAGTAACGGGGGCAGAGAATCAGCAGTAGAAACAATAACAAAGCGTACTCCCTGCCCGTTTCGGTAAAAAGCTGAGGGATGGGGCTGAAGAAATGCAACCATCCATGATATCAACATGATAGTTTTAACCATGTTTTGAGGATATACCGTGTTTGTTTATATTTACTGACAAACATTGGAGTAAATAAAGCTCATATTTTGGGTTCTGATGGGGTACGACAGTTGAACTAAGCTCATGAGGCATTTATAAGTGATTTCTTCAAGAAACAATGGGTACATATCATTAATGTATAAGTCCCAAAATGGATGTAACAACTGCTGATTGCCCCTTTAAGACTACATATTGGGCTAATCTAATAGGAGATATTGAGGACTACAGTATTTCAGGTATTGTCATTGGATGCATTTGATCAATTGTTAACATTTTGTTGATGGTCCACTCTTGATGTTCTACACGTTACAGTGTAGCTTCAGCCATTCCTACAGAACAACATTAAAGTGTAGAACCCCTTTACTGCATATTGGTTCAACGACTGCAGAGGCGGTACTTACTGGGGTTAAACAGATCTCCAACCTCCTCTTCTTCCTCCAATGTGACAGTCATCTCCCCCTCCTCCTCTTTCACACCAAAAACTGCATCCTCCTCTTCTTTTACTGTAACATCCTCCTCTTTCACATCCTCCTCTTCTTTTACTGTAACATCCTCCTCCTCTTTCACTCTGAACGCGTCTTCCTCTTCTTTCACTGAAACGTCTTTCTCTTCTTCTTTCACTGTAACAGCCTCACCTTCTACTTCTTGTTTTACTGTGATATCCTCTTCTTCCTTCTCCTCTTTCACGACAAAGTTCAGCCCCAGAGCTTCTTTCTCCGTCCAGCAGATCACCTCTTCTTTAACAAGAGGGGAGTAGTTTAGGGAGCTCATGGTCGGAGATGTTAGCTAGCTAGCTATCATTAGCGACTAGGCTAGTGCTAACTTAACCAGCCAACTACTATAGCTGACTAATACAAAATAACGTAATATTCAATTAAATAGGTTAACAAGTAGATACGACAGAAGTGTGTCTAAAACACAGTAGCTAATATACACCGAAAGCGTATAAATAGCTTGAATCTTTCGGCTATGTTGGCTAGCAAGCTACCGAGGTGGTTGACGAGCAGTTTATGAAGAACCGTCCACTAGATTATACGTCACGCTGGCAGCGACGCCTGAAAGACGCACATCGCTGACTGGAGGGGAAACGCAGTTGAGAGAAATATTTTATTTTCAGACAAAGATTATTGTAAATGGATTTAATTAAATAATACTATTATATTGAGACATACAAAGACAGGAATGTGTTGATTGATTAGTGCGGATAAAAAATGTTTACTACAGCACATTTAAGGCAGTTTCATTAAGTTATACTACATCTAAATTAGCAGCTAGCTACTGTAGGTCTATGTAAATGTATATAATGAACAGACTAGGTCTATACTGCTCCTACATGGTGTAACAATACATCATGTAGATGTATATAATGAACAGACTAGGTCCATACTGCTCCTACATGGTGTAACAATACATCATGTAGATGTATATAATGAACAGACTAGGTCTATACTGCTCCTACATGGTGTCGCTCTGGATAAGAGCGTCTGCTAAATGACTTAAATGTAAATGTAAATGTGTAACAATACATCATGTAGATGTATATAATGAACAGTCTAGGTCTATACTGCTGCTACATTTTTGTATTATTATGTGTTATTTATTTCCCCTTTATTTAACCAGGTCGGCCAGTTGAGAACAAGTTCTCATTTACAACTGCGACCTGGCCAAGATAAAACAAAGCAGTTCGACACATACAACAACACAGAGTTACACATGGAGTAAAACAAACATACAGTCAATAATACAGTAGAAAAATAAGTCTATATACAATGTGAGCAAGTGAGGTGAGATAAGGGAGGTGAATGCAAAAAAAAGGCCATGGTGGCGAAGTAAATACAATATAGCAAGTAAAACACTGGAATGGTAGATTTGCAGTGGAAGAATGTGCAAAGTAGAGATAGAAATAAAGGGGTGCAAAGGAGCTAAATAAATACAGTAGGGAAAGAGGTAGTTGTTTGGGCTAAATTATAGATGGGCTATGTTCAGGTGCAGTAATCTGTGAGCTGCTCTGACAGCTGGTGCTTAAAGCTAGTGAGGGAGATAAGTGTTTCCAGTTTCAGAGATTTTTGTAGCTCGATCGTATTAATGCAGATATTATGGACATTTTATTTAAAACATGTAATTAAACTATAATTGTAGCTCCTTTAATTCAGACCCAAAATGTATTTGCTATGTGTGCTATTGCCCGGCTATTAAAAGGAACAGGCCACTATTTGAGACTCAGCCTCAGAAATGTTTGGTCACATGGAATCAAGTGGTCACTAGATGTCTACAGTGCCAAAGAGAATTATAGTTGGGGGTGTTGGGAGTGTTGAGTGTGTTGATATAACGGTAATAATGTCAAAATTCCATTTTTAACAACCATCAGAATTTGTTAAAAAAAGGTTATGCCCGAGTGGTGCAGCAGTCTAAGGTACTGTATCACAGTGTTAGAGGTGTCACTATAAACCCGAGTGGTGCAGCAGTCTAAGGTACTGTATCACAGTGTTAGAGGTGTCACTATAGACCCGAGTGGTGCAGCAGTCTAAGGTAATAGATCACAGTGTTAGAGGTGTCACTATAGACCCGAGTGGTGCAGCAGTCTAAGGTACTGTATCACAGTGTTAGAGGTGTCACTATAGACCCGAGTGGTGCAGCAGTCTAAGGTACTGTATCACAGTGTTAGAGGTGTCACTATAGACCAGAGTGGTGCAGCGGTCTAAGGTACTAGATCACAGTGTTAGAGGTGTCACTATAGACCCGAGTGGTGCAGCAGTCTAAGGTACTGTATCACAGTGTTAGAGGTGTCACTATAGACCCGAGTGGTGCAGCAGTCTAAGGTACTAGATCACAGGGTTAGAGGTGTCACTATAGACCCGAGTGGTGCAGCAGTCTAAGGTACTAGATCACAGTGTTAGAGGTGTCACTATAGACCAGAGTGGTGCAGCGGTCTAAGGTACTAGATCACAGTGTTAGAGGTGTCACTATACACCCGAGTGGTGCAGCAGTCTAAGGTACTGCATGGCAGTGCTAGAGGCGTCACTAGAGGCGTCACCCGGGTTCGATCCCACAACCTGCCGTGATCGGGAGTTCCATAGGGCGGCACACAATTGGCCAAGCGTCGCCCGGTGTTTCCTCCTACACATTGGTGCAGCTGGCTTCCGGGTTAAGCGGGCGGGTGTTAAGAAGCGCGGTTTGACGGGTCATGTTTCAGAGGACGCATGACTCGACCTTCGCCTCCTGAGCCCATTGGGGAGTTGCAGCGATGAGACAAGATCGAAATTGGGGAGAAAAAACGGGGGTAAAATGATAAAAAATGTTTAAAAAATGACAACAAAGGTTGCATCCCAACGTGGCAATAAACAGTAGACAAAGTGACCATGTCAGGACAAAATGAACTCAAACGTTTTACCATTTTACCCTCCATTTGCAACAACGTCAATGAGCACCATCACTGTCTTTCCTTCGTGGATCTCCTGCATGTTTACATATCTGGCATTACTCATCTCATATGTATATACTGTATTCTATCCTATTCTACTGTATCTTAGTCTATGCATTACTCATCTCATATGTATATACTGTATTCTATCCTATTCTACTGTATCTTAGTCTATGTATTACTCATCTCATATGTATATACTGTATTCTATCCTATTCTACTGTATCTGTCTATGTATTACTCATCTCATATATATATATACTGTATTCTATCCTATTCTATTGTATCTTAGTCTATGTATTACTCATCTCATATGTATATACTGTATTATATCCTATTCTACTGTATCTTAGTCTATGTATTACTCATCTCATATGTATATACTGTATTCTATCCTATTCTACTGTATCTTAGTCTATGCATTACTCATCTCATATGTATATACTGTATTCTATCCTATTCTACTGTATCTTAGTCTATGCCCCTCTGACATCACTCGTCCATATTTTTATATATTCTTATTCCTTTACTTAGATTTGTGTGTATTAGGTATTTGTTGTGAGCTAGGAACACAAGCATTGAGTTAGATATTACTGCACTGTTGGAGCTAGGAACACAAGCATTGAGTTAGATATTACTGCACTGTTGGAGCTAGGAACACAAGCATTAATTTAGATATTACTGCACTGTTGGAGCTAGGAACACAAGCATTAAGTTAGCTTTTACTGCACTGTTGGAGCTAGGAACACAAGCATTTAGTTAGATATTACTGCACTGTTGGAGCTAGGAACACAAGCATTTAGTTAGATATTACTGTACTGTTGGAGCTAGAAACACAAGCATTTAGTTAGATATTACTGCACTGTTGGAGCTATGAACACAAGCATTTAGTTAGATATTACTGCACTGTTGGAGCTAGAAACACAAGCATTAATTTAGATATTACTGCACTGTTGGAGCTAGGAACACAAGCATTACGTTAGCTTTTACTGCACTGTTGGAGCTAGGAACACAAGCATTTAGTTAGATATTACTGCACTGTTGGAGCTATGAACACAAGCATTTAGTTAGATATTACTGCACTGTTGGAGCTAGAAACACAAGCATTTAGTTAGATATTACTGCACTGTTGGAGCTAGGAACACAAGCATTTAGTTAGATACTACTGTACTGTTGGAGCTAGAAACACAAGCATTAAGTTAGATATTACACCACTGATGGAGCTATGAACACAAGCATTTAGTTAGATATTACTGCACTGTTGGAGCTAGGAACACAAGCATTTAGTTAGATACTACTGTACTGTTGGAGCTAGAAACACAAGCATTAAGTTAGATATTACACCACTGATGGAGCTATGAACACAAGCATTTAGTTAGATACTACTGTTGGAAACACCCCATCTCTTTACATTACTTATGCATATTCAGTGGCCTGACTGCATCCAGACTATGTCAAAGGCCCATCCTGGTAGATCTGAACCTAATGCAGCTTGGAGTGATCAGATGACAGAAGTCACATTTAGGTGCCAGGTGTAACTGAGTCCATAGATGCTCCATATCATTACTTTGAGTGTTTGATATAATATGATTAAATATGTTAATTTCTGTGTTGCAGGGGCAGTCAAGAAATGGAACGGCAAGGCCACAGAACATGACCACTCCACCATCAGAGCTGTGGGAGACCACCTCAAGCCCCTGGTAGAGCCGGGGGTGGTGTTTACCACTCCACCATCAGAGCTGTGGGAGACCACCTCAAGCCCCCGGTAGAGCCGGGGGTGGTGTTTACCACTCCACCAGCAGAGCTGTGGGAGACCACCTCAAGCCCCTGGTAGAGCCGGGGGTAGTGTTTACCACTCCACCAGCAGAGCTGTGGGAGACCACCTCAAGCCCCTGGTAGAGCCGGGGGTAGTGTTTACCACTCCACCACAGCTTCAGCAGGCTGGAAAAGTGATACTGTTTTTCATACTAAGATGGACCAAGAGTCTGTTGATTGGTCAGTCATTGGATTCATTTGTTGAAATCAAATCAAGCTTTATTTACAGCACATTTCAGACATGCAACAATGGCTTCTCAGGAAAAAACTATGAAAATAAACAGGAATATTTAGTACACAAACATAAGAGGATAAAAAACAATAATACCAACTTAAAGACTAATGAGCATCCTAAGGAAATGCCATTGATAAAAATATTAAAATATCCAATCCAAAATATAAGCTTGTTTTTTAGGATGGGCTCTGAAAGTCACTATGGGGTGTCCAATGAAAGTTGACTAGTAACAACCTCAAAGACACCCACCATGAGACCCACTAAATCTGCCCAAGAAGAGGCAAACAAAAGAAAAACCCACACCAAACTTAAAGACAGGAAGCAAACCAAAAAGCTGGAGCAACTAAAGGTGTTGACTCTCCACATCTATCAAGACAACTGGAGCACTGGGCCAGACACTCTTAAATAGAACCTGGACCAGCTCAGGTGAAACACCTTCCCACTAACGAGATGGACAAGCCAGCACAGGTGTAACACATACTGACTAACGAGGTGACACCAATCAGTGCATCCTATGTGCTAACGAACTAGACGTGCTGAAATCCAATCTCAAAACATAAATGGAAAAAAACAAAGACTGTAACACTTTCCCCCTTAAGACAACAAATATATCCTATATTTTTGTTGGACAACAGAAAACAATTTCCATTTCACAGTATCAACTACAATGCTTCATGAGCCCAAACAAAACTCATCTCCGATACGGAAAAACGTACTGGCTGTCAACAATTACATTTTTCCCAATAGCTTCTAGAACTCTCGTCCCCTTGGAACGAGCCCAAACAAAACTCATCTCCAATACGGAAAAACGTGCAGTAAAAATAAACTGTGATCCATGGCAATGCACTGGCTAAACGCAAAACACAAAACATTTTGACTGCCCCCCTTGAGACAATCAGCAACCAGGTTGTTCTCACCACAGACATGTCTGATTTCAAGAGGAAACTCCTGCAATATCCGTAGTAACTTTCCACCTCACTGCGGAGCTTCTCTCTCTTTTCAGGGTTCACTAGATAGGCATGTTGTTGGATCGGGGCCCAGTCCCCAATGTCATGCTCTAGTACATTTGGGTTGGCACATCTGAGAATGAACCCTGCTATTCTAAAAGAAGGGCAACAATGTCAATATATTTATACCCGAAAATTGTCAGTTGATTGCATAAATAATTATGATTACTAAAAGTTACATGAATTGTAAACATGAATTACCAAAACCAAATGTACACCCCTTTGATAATATGTATTGTCAATAATTCACTTAATGGTAAGGCATGGTATAATAAAAAATGTTTAAAAAAATATTTGATTGCATAGTCTTATTTTCAACGTCTTTTCAATTACATTGTGCTAGGTGGGATCGCCTCAATGTCAAAACACAGTTTTAACGTGTCCAAATCAATAACCAATATGCAGAAACAGTTTGGGATAAATTGAAAACCTAAACATAACATGTGCTATTTACACAAACATCTGCCACAATAATCATATTTCCAGAAACGTTGTTTTGACAAGTAGCAATAAATCACTGATATCAATTAGGGGGGAAATCAGGTTGTACGTGATGTTGGAATGCATTTAAATGTAGGGGTCGCTAAACAAAGGAACGCAACACTTATTTGTCATAACTAATAAATTTCATGCTAAAATCATTTGTGCGACAGGAAGGAGATGAGGTTGCACGTCCTGCTAAAACTAACAGCTCAAAAACCACACGGAATCTGGGAATAATGTGTCCTTACTAAATCTCATAAATAGTACTCTTCCAATTCAGAGCCTGGATTTTCCCCCTGAGGCTAATATCCATATCATGTTGAAATCAATAGAACAGGGGACAAACGTTTAGGGTTCTACATTGTGACATCATTAAAATACTCCTCCTACAATGTTAAAACATTCTACATTGTGACATAATTTCACTGATATCATGAAACAACTCCTTCGTGTATTTTCTGATGATTAGTCAGAGATCTTTTATCAGATTATCTCTGGTCACAGCTATACATTGGCTCTCCTGTGTGTGTTCTCTTGTGCACTGTCAGATAGCTAGATTGAACAAAACTCTTCCCACATTGATCACAGCTATAAGATTTCTCTCCTGTGTGTGTTCTCTGGTGCACTGTCAGTTGGCCAGATTGACAAAAACTCTTCCCACATTGATCACAGCTATAAGGTTTCTCTCCTGTGTGTGTTCTCTGGTGTGCAGTCAGATGGCCAGATCTAGTAAAACTCTTCCCACATTGATCACAGCTATACAATTTCTCTCCTGTGTGTGTTCTCTGGTGCACTGTCAGATCCCTAGATTGACAAAAACTCTTCCCACATTGATCACAGCTATAAAGTTTCTCTCCTGTGTGTGTTCTCTGGTGTAATGTCAGATGGCCAGATCTAGTAAAACTCTTCCCACATTGATCACAGCTATACAATTTCTCTCCTGTGTGTGTTCTCTGGTGCACTGTCAGATAGCCAGAAGTATTAAAACTCTTCCCACATTGATCACAGCTATAAGGTTTCTCTCCTGTGTGTGTTCTCTGGTGTAAAGTCAGAGAGCCAGATGTAGTAAATCTCTTCCCACATTGACCACAGCTATAAGGTTTCTCTCCTGTGTGTGTTCTTTTGTGTAAAGTCAGAGAGCCAGATGTAGTAAAACTCTTCCCACATTGATCACAGCTATAAGGTTTCTCTCCTGTGTGTGTTCTCTGGTGCACTGTCAGATAGCCAGATTGACAAAAACTCTTCCCACATTGATCACAGCTATAAGGTTTCTCTCCTGTGTGTGTTCTCTGGTGCACTGTCAGTTGGCCAGATTGACAAAAACCCTTCCCACATTGATCACAGCTATAAGGTTTCTCTCCTGTGTGTGTTCTTTGGTGTAAAGTCAGAGAGACAGATGTAGTAAAACTCTTCCCACATTGATCACAGCTATAAGGTTTCTCTCCTGTGTGTGTTCTTTGGTGTAAAGTCAGAGAGACAGATGTAGTAAAACTCTTCCCACATTGATGACAGCTATAAGGTTTCTCTCCTGTGTGTGTTCTTTGGTGTAAAGTCAGAGACAGATGTAGTAAAACTCTTCCCACATTGATAACAGCTATAAGATTTCTCTCCTGTGTGTGTTCTCTGGTGCACTGTCAGATGGTTAGATTGACTAAAACTCTTCCCACATTGATCACAGCTATAAGGTTTCTCTCCTGTGTGTGTTCTCTGGTGCACTGTCAGATGGTTAGATTGACTAAAACTCTTCCCACATTGATCACAGCTATAAGGTTTCTCTCCTGTGTGTGTTCTCTGGTGTATAGTCAGATTGCTAGATGTAAAAAAACTATTCCCACATTGATCACAGCTATAAGGTTTCTCTCCTGTGTGTGTTCTCTGGTGCACTGTCAGATGGTTAGATTGACTAAAACTCTTCCCACATTGATCACAGCTATAAGGTTTCTCTCCTGTGTGTGTTCTCTGGTGTGCAGTCAGATGGCCAGATCTAGTAAAACTCTTCCCACATTGATCACAGCTATACAATTTCTCTCCTGTGTGTGTTCTCTGGTGCACTGTCAGATCCCTAGATTGACAAAAACTCTTCCCACATTGATCACAGCTATAAGGTTTCTCTCCTTTGTGTGTTTTCTGATGAATTTTAATGCCTGATGAGGTGAATCTCTTCCCACAGTCAGAGCAGCAGTGAGTTCTCTTCCCTGTGGATCTCTGCAGGTGTTTATTGAGGTGTTCTGATCTGGAGAGACTCTTCTCTGCCTCGTCAGCATCATGAGGTTGTTGAGGCTCCCCAGAGGATCCACGATAGTCCTGTATCTCTCCTGTGCGAAAAACAAAGTCAGATGATTAAAGGCCCACAACAGTGGAAATCCACTGTAAAAGGTGATGCCAACAGCGTAGCCATGATGTTGTACAACAATTGACGTCTGTAGTGAATGTAATGATTATTTGACAATTGTCTTAAAATGAGCAAGAATAGTCATATTTTAGTAGTAACATTGATGATTGTAGGCTAGAAATAAGTTATTCATGTTGTTGAAACTAAGCACTGTGCCAGACGACTTTTGGTCTCCAATATAAGCCCCTTTCTGTGTTTAATAAAATTGCGGCACGAGGGCGATGGACATGCAATTTGGTTGTAGAAACTCCTCCCTGCTAATGAGGAAACCGACAGTTATGGATGTAGTATATCTGTCTGGAGCAAAAATGGTGAGCAAAGATTTGAGTTTTTCACAGTGTATTCTGAATGTGAATGGGGGAAAACTCAGGGGAGTAACCTCTATTTCCAGGTTGATTATGAGTACATTTCACACTACTTTGGATTATAATTGTAAGGCTCGTTTGAATGTCCTGTGTAATATAATGTTTGCTACAGTATTAAGAAATATGTTTAATTATTGACGAATCGCGTTAATGACAGTATCCATTTGGGTGTTGTCAATAAAGTTATGATTTTTTAAATGTATTTTTAATGACTTTTTCCCCCACCTTTATTTAACCAGGTAGGCCAGTTGAGAACAAGTTCTCATTTACAACTGTGACCTGCCAAGATAAAGCAAAGCAGTGTGACAAAAACAACAGAGTTACATACACTTGGGATAAACAAAAGTACAGTCAATAACACAATAGAAAGTCTATATACAGTGTGTGCAAATGGAGTAAGGAGGTAAGGCAATAAATAGGCCATAGTAGAGAAGTAATTACACATTAACACTGGAGTGATAGATGTGCAGATGGTGATGTGCAAGTAGAGATACTGGTGTGCAAAAGAGCAAAAAAAGTTAATAAAACATGGGGATGAGGTTGGCAATTGGATGGGCTATTTACAGATGGGCTGTGTACAGCTGCAGCGATCGGTAAGCTGCTCAGATAGCTGATGCTTAAAGTTAGTGAGGGAGAGTCTCCAGCTTCAGTGATTTTTGCAATTCGTTCCAGTCATTGGCAGCAGAGAACTGGAAGGAAAGGCGGCCAAAATAGGTGTTGGCTTTGGGGATGACCAGTGAGATATACTTCCTGGAGCACGTGCTACGGGTGGGTGTTGCTATGGTGACCAGTGAGCTGAGTTAAGGCGGGACTTTACCTAGCAAAGACTTATAGATGACCTGGAACCAGTGGGTTTGGAGACGAATATGTAGCGAGGGCCAGCCGACGAGAGCAGTGGTATATGGGGATATGGTGACAAAACGGATGGCACTGTGATAGACTGCATCCAGTTTGCTGTGTAGAGTGTGTAGTAGTAACATAAGACAGCTGAACATTAAAGTAACGAACCACATGTTCACGTTGATCATGAGACTGTGGTAATGGAGATATACTAAGGGACGTTCTGGCCCTCTTATTTTCTCCATTGTGCTGACAGACTGACCAGACACATGGACGCCTAAGGCAATTGGACACACTAAGGATAGGGGAGCCTAGAACAAAGAGTGCATTGATTTAGTGGTGAAGGGAAGGGGCATGGGGTCTGTTGACACACTGGGATAGAGGGTCTGGCCACCATTATAAACTAATTGAAAGCAGATGGTGGTGAATGACTTCATAAGGGATGGACAATACTATGTGGGTATAAATATAAAGGACTGGACTTCTGAGAGGTGTGTGTTCCGCGGGGACATGCCAGTTGGCTGTACAGTTGTAATAAAGAGCATGTTTGATTTTACAAGTTCTGGTAAGCGTTATATTTGAAATGATTTTCCACGACAAGTGTTGGAGGCTATTTTGAAAATTACATCACCGAAGTCAAGGATCGGTAGGATAGTCAGTTTTACGAGGGTATGTTTGGCAGCGTGAGTGAAGGAGGCTTTGTTGCGAAATAGGAAGCCAAATCTAGATTTAATTTTGGAAATGCTTAATATTAGTCTGGAAGGAGAGTTTACAGTCTAGCAAGACACCTAGGTATTTATAGTTGTCCACATATTCTAAGTCAAGCGATCGGTTGAAGGGCATACATTTAGTTTTACTAGCGTTTAAGAGCAGTTGGAGGCCACGGAAGGAGTGTTGTATGGCATTGAAGCTCGTTTGGAGGTTTGTTAACCTTTATGGGATAGGGGGCAGCATTTTCACTTTTGGATGAATAGCGTGCCCAGAGTGAACTGCCTCCTACTCTGTCCCAGATGCTAATATATGCATATTATTATTAGTATTGGATAGAAAACACTCATATGTCCAAATAGCCACTTGTTGTTAGCGTGTTCAGCCCAGTAATCCATCTTCATGAGACGCAGGCACATCGTCCAGACAAAAACTCGAGAAGTTCCGTTACAGTCCTTTAGAAACATGTAAAACGATGTATGGAATCAATCTTTAGGATGTTTTTAACCTTTAGGGGCCACGGGTGCCGCTAGCGGCACTCCTCCCACATTCCACTGAAAAGGCAGAGCGGCAAATGAAAAAAAAACATTTTTTAAAAATATTTAACTTTCACACATTAACTTCTTGCAACTATAGGGGGTGCTGTTCCGCATTAGCATTTTTTGGTCTCCAAATTAAACGGCCTATTGCTCAATTCTTGATCGTACAATATGCATATCCTTACTAATATTGGATAGAAAACACTGTCTAGTTTCTAAAACCGTTTGAATTATGTCTGTGGGTGACCCAGAACTCCCTCTACAGCAAAAATCCTGACATGACTTGCGAAGGTCTGAGAATTATCCTCTGATCTGGGTTCAGTTTTAAAGCCTGTGTATATCCTATGGCTGGAATTGAACTGCACCCGCCTTCCCCTGGATGTCAGTAACCAATGAGAAGTGGAATGGTCTGTCTACGTAGCTGTCCGAGGTTATAAAGCCGGATGGAACGAGAGTACCTTTCTTTGTCTCGTTCGTCATGGCGCCTGGCAAGAAGTCAGGATGAAATTTTGGAACGCTCAGTTATCGACCAGAGATGTATCCGTCTGTAATTTAATTAAATATAGGTGTTAGAAACATCATAACGATGTTATTTGAAACCGATTTATATCAGTTTATGCGAGTATAGTGCTATTTTTCTGAATTTCCTTTGTATCTAGTTTGAGGATTTGGACATGTGTGTGCGACGTAGCTAATGGTAGCAGCTAGTTCCAAAGGTGAAGAGGACGTTTTACAACAAAGCAACTATTCTTTTGAAGAAAAGACACATTGCCCAAGATACTGATGGAAGCTCGTCCAAAAGTAGGAACTATTTATGATGTTATTACGTATTTATGTGGAAAAATGTCATAGTGTTTGCGCGCCACTTTTGCAGGCACTGGTCTGGCTGCAACGCACACTATATGTCTAGTAACGTTAATTTTAAAAATCTAACATAGCGATTGCATTAAGAACTAATTTATCTTTCGATTGTTGTCCAACTTATATTTTTTAGTCAAGTTTATGAATAGTATTTTTATAAGAATAGGCGCTAATCCAAAATGGCGCCGGCCAGAATACATGCAATGTTTGTAGTGATTACATAGTATAACCACGATTTATGCTGCTAAATATGCACATTTTCGAACAAAAGCTATATGCATTGTGTAATATGATGTTACAGGTCTGTCATCTGATGAAGTATATCAAGGTTAGTCAAATTATATATCTTTTGTTGGGTTATTACGATCGCTAACATTTACAGCTGGTAAATGCGGTTGTGATTCTGGCTATTGTGGTACGCTCATATAATGCTATATTGTGTTTTCGCTGTAAAACACTTAGAAAATCTGAAATATTCTCTGGATTCACAAGATCTGTGTCTTTCGATTGCTGTAGGCTGTCTATTTTTCTGAAGTGTTTTAGGATGATTCTTTTGGTAATTGACGTCGGTCTCTGTAATTATTCCGGCTGCTTCCAACGCTATTTCAGATTGCAGCTGCAATGTAGAACTGTGATTTCTACCTGAAATATGCACTTTTTTCTAACAAAAACTATCCTATACCATGAATATGTTATCAGACTGTCATCTGAAGAGGTTTTTTCTTGGTTAGTGGCTATCAATATCTTAGTTTAGCCGAATTGGTGATAGCACCTGATGGAGTAAGAAACTGATGGAGTTAGAAAAGTGGTGTATTTTGCTAACGTGTTTAGCTAATAGATTTACATATTTTGTCTTCCCTGTAAAACATTTTAAAAATCTGAAATGGTGGCTTTATTCACAAGATCTGTATCTTTCATCTGGTGTCTTGGACTTGTGATTTAATGATATTTAGATGCTACTATCTACTTGTGAAGCTATGCTAGCTATGCTAATCAGTGTGTGGGGGGGTGATCCCGGACCCGGGGTAGAGGCTCGTTAGAGGTTAACAAGTCCAATACAGCATATGAAAGGTACACATCTTGTGAATCAAGCCAACATGTCCGATTTTTAAAATGTTTTACAGGGAAGACAAAATATGTAAATCTATTACACCACTTTTCTACCTCCATCAGTGTTTTACTCCATCACCAGCTATCACTAATTCGACCAAATAAAGATATATATATAGCCACTAACCAAGAAACAACTTCATAAGATGACAGTCTGATAACATATTTATTGTATAGCATATGTTTTTTTTGAAAAATGTGCATATTTATGGTATAAATCATAAATTACATTTCAGCTACAATCAGAAATTGCACCGAAAGCAGCCATAACATTTACAGACACCAACGTCAAATAACTAATTACTCATCATAAAACATATCTGAGAAATACATACTGTGCAGCAATTGAAAGACAGGATTCTTGTGATTCCAGACAATATTTCAGATTTATTAAATGTTTTATAGCGAAAACAAAATGTAGCGCTAAATTAGCATAGCCACGCCAGCCAGAACCAGCTGGGCGCCCACGACCAGTTCACATGCACACCGATATATGAAATAGCATTATAAATTGGATCTTACTTTTGCTGAAATTTCATCAGAATGTTGATCAAGATGTCCTTAGTCCAGATGAGTCGTTCATTACATTCAGAATGGTACCTTTCCCACTTCATTTAGCATGGGTACTAGTCGCGTGGCACGGATCTCTCCAAGTAAACAAAGTCACACGACGGAACACGACAAAACTCCCGAAAAAATTCAAATAATCTGATTAAACTATATTGAAAAAACATACATTACGATGATATGGTCTCATTTATCAAATCAAATCCGAGCCGGAGATAGTTGACATCCGAAACGGCAGCAAAACAAAACACAATCTCTCTTCAAAGTCGCGCACTTCAGACTTCCGGAAATGGACGGTCACGTCAAAGAAATAGGTCTTATTTCACGTCAGAACAAGATAAACACAAAATTTCTCCTCTGACGTCCTCTTGACACCCAGAGGAAGGCGTGTGAGGTGTGTTTCGGGTCATAGGTGGCATGACCATGTATAGGCAGAGCGTTGAAGCGAGCATAGACATCTTGCATTCTACTTCCTGCTCAGGGAAAGTGCTGCCAAATGACTTGTGTTCAACTCAGAGAAAAAATTCAAACGTTTTTAGAAACTAGAGGTTGTTTTCTATCCAATGGTACTAAAAATATGCATATTGTACTAGCAAGAATTGAGTACGAGGCCGTTTAAAAATCATACGATTTTCAGCAAAAGTGAAAATATCACCCCTTGTCCCCAACAGGTTAACATAAAACATCAATAATGTTCCAACCGGAGAATTCCTTTGTCTGAAGAAAAGTACTGGAACTAGAGGTAACTCTGTCGGGAGCACGCGTCATGAGACCAAGGCACTCTGCCAGACCACTGACTCAGAGGTCTCATGAGCCCCTCCTTTATAGTAGAAGCCTCATTCAAGTTTCTAAAGACGGTTGACATCTAGTGGAAGCCGTAGGAAGTGCAACTTTATCCATATCTCAATGTGTATTCGGTAAGCCAAGCTTTAAAAAACTACAAACCTCAGATTTCCCACTTCCTGGTTGGATTTGTCTCAGGTTTTTGCCTGCCATATGAGTTCTGTTATACTCACAGACATCATTCAAACAGTTTTAGAAACTTCAGAGTGTTTTCTATCCAATACTAATAACAATATGCATATATTAGCATCTGGGACAGAGTAGCAGGCAGCGTACTCTGGGCACCTTATTCATCCAAGCTACTCAATACTGCCCTCCTGTCACCAAGAAGTTAAGTGTCCAAAGTGTCCAAAGAAGGGCCAGATGTATACAGAATGGTGTCGTCTGCATAAAGGTGGATCAAGGAATCACCCGCAGCAAGAGCAACATCGTTGGTATATACAGAGAAAAGAGTTGGCCCGAGAATTGAACCCTGTGGTACCCCCATAGAGACTGCCAGAAGTCCATAAAACAGGCCCTCTGATTTGACACACTGAACTCTATCTGAGAAGTAGTTGGTGAACCAGGTGAGTCAGTCATTTGAGAAACCAAGGCTGTTGAGTCTGCCGATAAGAATAGGGTGATTGACAGAGTTGAAAGCCTTGGCCAGGTTGATGAAGACAGCGACACAGTATTGTCTCTTATCGATGGCGGTTATGATATCGTTTAGGACCTTGAGCGTGGCTGAGGTGCACCCGTGACCAGCTCGGAAACCGGATTGCACAGCGGAGAAGGTACGGTGGGATTCAAAATGGTCAGTGACCTGTTTGTTGACTTGACTTTTGAAGACTTGCGAAAGGCAGGGCAGGATGGATATAGGTATGTAACAGTTTGGGTCTAGAGTGTCACCCCCTTTGAAGAGGGGGATGACCGCGGATAAGAGAGGTTGCATCTCTGAAGTTATGCTAGGTGAGGTCACCGCAAGTGTGGGAGGTGGGACAAAAGAGCTCTCTGAAGCATGTTGAGTGGGACTAGGGGCTCCACAGTAAAATAAAACAATGATAACTACCCTAAACAACAGTATACAAGGCATGTTGACATTAGAGAGACATAAAGCAAGGCATAAAGCAATCACAGGTGTTGATTGGGAGAGCTAGCTAAGACAACAACGGTTAAGACAACAGTTAATCAGCTAAGACAACAACACGTAAAATGGCAGATGAATGGGCTGAGAGGGTCAGTTAACTACACACTGGGCCTGAGTTCGAGGCTGGGGCCGACAGATAAACAAAATAAACAAAATGGAGAACCGTGACTAGCATGCAACAGCTATGTAGCCAAGTGATCATAAGGTCCAGTGAACAGCAATATATGAACCAGGGAAGCCGTTAGGTAGTCGTTACTATGCTAGCCGGGAGCCGCGCCTGGCTCGAGGCTAACTGGTGCTAGCTTCGGGACAAGGGCGTCACCGACGTCTGGCAAAGGCCGGTTGAGGGCACATCGGATGGAATTGCGTCGGCAGACCAGTTGTGATGGATCGGCGGGGTCTGTGTCGACAAAGGGTCCAGGCCAATTGGCAAAAGAGGTATTGTAGCTGGAGTTATTTGTTTGCTAGTCGAGAGATGCACCTGGCTCGAGGCTAACTGGTGCTAGCTTCGGGACAAGGGCGTTAGCCACTATAGCCAATCTGGTGCAAAGGTCCAGAGCTTACGGCAGGAATCCGGTGATGTAGTGGCTTCTAATCGTCTTAGTGAAGAGTCTGGGAGGCATCAGCTGTGTAGCCGAGTGATCATAGGGTCCACTAAGCAGGCCGGGAGATGGGCCTGGCTCAAGGCTAGCGTCGAGGCTGGGCCACTCAGTAGCAGCTAGCCAGCTGCGATTATCCGGTGTAATGGTCCAGAGCTTACGGCAGGAATACGGTGATGTAGTGGAGAAAAACAGTCCGATATGCTCAGGGTTGATATCGCGCTGTGCAGACTGGCAGGTGTTATCCAGGCTAAAAGCGGCTGGTGTCTGATCTAAAAAGGTAAAGGTAGCAATGGCTAACAATGACTCAATAGCTAGTAGCTAATTAGCTGGTTAGCTTCTGATAGCTAGCTTCTGCTGGAGTTTCCAGCTATAAGGTCTAAAAAATTGCAGTTCCGTATCACATTGGGTGAGGTGTGTTGCCAAAAATATATGAAAAAAACATAACATTTACAACAAACACATCTTACTGCTACGCCATCTTGGATTACAAGGTGACTCAGTTAACTTTTACTTGGTACTCATCCCGGATCCGGAAGCACCCTCATCAGTAAAAAAGCTGACTAGCATAGCGCCACAAGTAAATACTAGCATCTAAATATCATGAAATCACAAGTCCAAGACACCAGATGAAAGATACACATCTTGTGAATCCAGCCATCATTTCTGATTTTTAAAATGTTTTACAGGGAAGACACAATATGTATTTCTATTAGCTAACCACGATAGCAAAAGACAACTTTTTTCCCTCACCATTTTTTTACTGCATAGGTAGCTATCACAAATTCGACCAAATAAAGATATAAATAGACACTAACCAAGAAACAACTTCATCAGATGACAGTCTGATAACATATTTATTGTATAGCATATGTTTTGTTAGGAAAATGTGCATATTTCAGGTATAAATCATAGTTTTACATTGCAGCCACCATCACAACTCTCACCAAAGCAACTAGAATAACTACAGAGAGCAACGTGAATTACCTAAATACTCATCATAAAACATTTGAAAAATACACAGTGTACAGCAAATGAAAGACAAAGATCTTGTGAATCCAGACAATATTTCAGATTTTTTAAGTGTTTTACAGCGAAAACACAATATAGCATTATATTAGCTTACTACAATAGCCAACCACACAACAGCATTGATTCAAGCCAACAGTAGCGATAACGAATAAACCAGCAAAAGATATAAAATTATTCACGAACCTTCTCAAACTTCTTCAGATGACAGTCCTATAACATCAAATTACACAATACATATATGGTTTGTTCGAAAATGTGCATATTTAGCGGCACAAATCGTGGTTATACAATATGAATAGTAGCCAAAATGCAAACAAAATGTCGGTAGAAATCTTGGGAGAGGCACCTAATCTAATCAATAACTAATCATAAACTTGACTAAAAAATACAGGTTGGACAGCAAAATAAAGATACACTAGTTCTTAACCTGTTAGGCTTGCTAGCCCGATGCCGGCACACTTAGGACAACAGCCAGCTCAAAGTGCAGGGCGCGAAATTCAAAATATATATTTTTTAAATATTTAACTTTCACACATTAACAAGTCCAATACAGCATATGAAAGGTACACATCTTGTGAATCAAGCCAACATGTCTGATTTTTAAAATGTTTTACAGGGAAGACACAATATGTAAATCTATTAGCTAACCACGTTAGCAAAAGACACCACTTTTCTTACTCCATCAGTTTTTTACTCCATCAGTAGCTATCACCAATTCGACCAAATAAAGATATAAATAGCCACTAACCAAGAAACAACTTCATCAGATGACAGTCTGATAACATATCTATTGTATAGCATATGTTTTGTTAGAAAAATGTGCATATTTCAGGTATAAATCATAGTTTACATTGCAGCTACAGTCAGAAATTGCACCGAAAGCAGACAGAAAAATTACAGACACCAACGCCAAATAACTAAATACTCATCATAAAACATTTCTGAAAAATACATAGTGTACAGCAATTGAAAGACAGGCATCTTGTGATTCCAGACAATATTTCCGATTTATCAAGTGTTTTACAGCGAAAACACAATATAGCGTTATATTAGCTTAGCACAATAGCAAACATAACAACAGCATTGATTCAAGGCAAAAAGAGCGATAACGTAATCACCACCAAAATATATAAATTTTTTCACTAACCTTCTCAGAATTCTTCAGATGACACTCCTGTAACATCATATTACAACATACATATAGAGTTTGTTCGAAAATGTGCATATTTAGCCGCACAAATCGTGGTTATACAATGAGAAAAGTTGCCAAGCTGCCCAGAAAATGTCGGGCGCCATCTTGGAGAGGCACCTATTCTAATCAATAAATAATCATAAACTTGACTAAACAATACAGGGTGGACAGCATATGACAGACAAATTAGTTCTTAATGCAATCGCTTTGTTACATTTGTAAAATTAACTTTATTGCGCAATACATCGTGCGTTAAAGCGAAGCTACTCAAAAATTAATGGCGTCTTATGCATTTAACATTTTTCAACAAAACAACGATTTATCAGCATAAATAGTTCTTACTTTTCGATGAACTGCCATCAGAATCTTGGGAAAGGTGTCCTTTGTCCAAAAGAATCGTTGCTGGGTTGGAGATCGTCCTCTTCCACGATGCAATTAGCAGTAAACAATGGCATGCGAAGAGGAGAGACCCAACTTTCTACAACGTCATAAAATGAAATACCCGAAAATCGCAATATACTGACATAAACTGATATAAATCGGTTTAAAATAACAAGATTATGATGTCTTTAAAGCCTATATCGAATAAAAACAGAGCCGGATATATCTAGGAGCTAAAACCAGAGCTTCTAAAACGACATGCCAAGACCCTTACTGCGTCAGCGCGAGGATCCAAAAGGAGGGACACTTCGGTTCCAATCAATTTATAGACTTTCGGCTCTGCCTAGAGACTCCATTTGAAGGCCCTCTATTCGCTGACACCCAGGGGAAGGCGTATGCAGTGTAACTCAACCAATAGAAGACAGGGAGAGTTATACACAGCTCTGGGAACAGGTTGTTAAAATCTGCATTCTCCACATAGGGAAATTGCTCTAAGTCCAGTTCTGTTTCACGCACAGACATAATTCAAACGGTTTTAGAAACTAGAGAGTGTTTTCTATCCAATAGTAATAATAATATGCATATTGTACGAGCAAGAATTGAGTACGAGGCCGTTTGAAATGGGCACTTTTAATCAGAGCTACTCAATACACCCCCTGGAGCCCAAAGAGGTTAATGCAACCGCTGTGTTAGATTTTTAAAATTAACGTTACTACGACATACAGCGTACGTTAAAGCGAGACCGCACCGAAATTAATGGCGGAATAATAGTTTAACATTTTTCAACAGAACAACGAATTAACATCATAAATAGTTCTTACTATTTGATGAGCTTCCATCAGAATCTTGTGCAAGTTGTCCTTTGTCCAGAATAATCATTGCTCGGTTGTAGATTGTCGTCTTCAACTTTGGAATTAGCAGCAAACATTAGCCATGTGGCGAAGACGTGTCCAACTCACCATAACGCAGAACAAATAAAATACCGAAAATCGCAATATACTGATGTAAACTGATATAACTCGGTTTAAAATAACTACATTAGGATGTTTTTAACACCTATATCGAATAAAATCAGAGCCGGATATATCTAACGCCTATAACGAGAGCTTTTCAGAATGCAATCCTGAGGTCTGTCTTGCGTCATGACGAACGTGGAAAAGACTGCACACCCGGTTCCAAGAGCTTTTGTACGGCCTCAGATCTACCTAGACACCCCATTCCAATTCTCACTGCTTAGGGGAAGGCTTATGCAGTGCATGTCGACCCATAGATTACATGCAAATTAATAAACTGACCCTGGAACAGAGTGCCCGATTTCAGATTTCTCACTTCCTGACAGGAAGTTTGCTGCAAAATGAGTTCTGTTTTACTCACAGATATATTTCAAACGGTTTTAGAAACTAGAGATTGTTTTCTATCCAATAGTAATAATAATATGCATATTGTACGAGCAAGAATTGAGTACGAGGCAGTTTAATTTGGGAACGTTTTTTTACAAAGTCGAAATGGCGCCCCCCTATTGAGAAAAGGTTAAAAACCATTGGATTTAGCAAACTCTGAAATTATTTAGTGTTTCTGTGCCCATGAAAACTGTTTTCCCAGCGTAACATAAGGAGCCACTAAATGATACGTAGTTAGAGTGCATTTCAGAATACAAAAAAACTGTCCGACAGCAAGATCCCGTATTTAAGTTGAAGTTCATCATATGACAAGGGTAACATTATGACTATAACTACTGTTCCCTGAAGGAGGGAAACTAGGTACAACATACTATCAAATCCACATGTTATGAAAATAACTACTGTTCCCTGAAGGAGGGAAACTAGGTACAACATACTATTAAATCCACATAGTTATGACTATAACTACTGTTCCCTGAAGGAGGGAAACTAGGTACAACATACTATTAAAGTCACGCCTTCCACAGGTGATGAGAGTGAGGCTCGGATTTATTCCTTAAATGTAATACCGCTGTTCACCGACCCAGGAAAGGGGTGGGGCCAATCAGGTGTTGTACCTCGTTTCCCTCCTTCAGGGAACACTAATTATAGTGTTCGGTTCTAATTATTCAGAGTAAATAACTCACGGACACTAGAGAAGCTTAACCAAGTTTAATTCTTCCCAAAGGGTCGTTACAGCCGTAGTTCAGACAAAAACATGTTCTCACCATCACAAGTATATATACCCCACTTTGGACACTCCTCCTTCTCTCCAATCCTTACATCTTCTGGGTCGACAGGAAGCGGGTAACAGGATACTAAACCCTTATTACTCCCTTCAGGGGATCTGACCTGACCTCAACCCCTCCTTCACCTAATCCACAGATGTCCATCCGCTTCTCCTATAGCAATCCTGTGATCTCCTCCCGTCCACCCAGCACATTCCACAGCCACTGTCTTTCTACAGATCTCACCCCTTTATATACTCTGTGTCTGATCTATCATGTCTTTAATATCTCAATGTAGTTTAGAATCCAACAGTCATAAAGTTACATTCCCTTCGTCGGTCAACTTCGGTACAACATACTATGGGAAAAGACAATCATTCCCCATGCCGATGCAAATGGATACTAAATTAAACGGCCCCTGGCAGACCACCCAGACCTCATTGTCTTTTGTTTGAAACACTCATGTCAATGTTGAGTAAGGACGCACACCTAACTACGCATATAGAAGTAGGACTAGTCTACCTGGCCTGTGTGCAACTGTAGGCCTATAAATGTGCCCATTTGGGGATGTCTGATAGTATTTCTCATTGTCTTAATGCACCACCACTAATGAGTTGTGGAGCTTCTCAAAGTAATTTTTTTCTTCACATCCAAACAGCAAGTAAACAAAGTCTAATCAAAATCAATTGCGTACGACAATAGTTCCTCAAAGTATTTTCGTAAAATATTTCCACTCGGCATGAAAGGAAAAAATGTAATTCTCTGATCGAGTGGAAATGTCATAAAATACCTGATTACTTCTTATCTTTTGCACAAATAGCCTACAGCTGTGTCTGTCCCTAACTCACTGGCGCGGAAAACTCTCAGGGCCCAGAATATTTTATACAATGTCGCAAGCTTGCTATCACAAGTTTCGGAGGACCCAGTTGATAGTTGATACAATGTTTCAAGTTTGTTGTAGACAGGCCATGAGCAGCCAATGTGATTTCTAGGATATTTATTTTTATCAGGATATTTTCTACCTGCAGGCTGCAATGTTTTTATTTGTTATGCAGGCAATTTTTTTACATAGTTGGCAATGGCAATAAAGGTTACTTTTAGATTTGTATAATTTTCATTTAGATTTAGATAGAATGTAGATTAATCACAGACAATGATTTTGAGATAGTATTATAAATTAAATGAAACTGTTCCACAAAAATGTGCATATGAAAATGCCATAACCGGCACGCAGATCGGTAGAAATGGTCAGATACATTGTCTCTAAATGGAAAAGTTTGACGACCGCTGGTGTAGTTAATTACTTAAAACTTCAGGAGCATAACGACAGAATTTACAAAGTCCAGTAGCAGCGGGAGGGAAGAGTTTTTCTCGGTTATATTGATGACTGGCTCCCTCGAGTAACTTGTGTATCTGTAATTATTTAATCAAACAGCATGCTTCAAGCATCAGACAACTTACAGCAACAACTTTGAGAAGGGTTTAAAACAAAGGTTTCAAACCAATTCATGAATGTAATTACATCTAGGTATATGTCTTGCCTTTAAAGTAAGGGCATGGAAAAAAAATAGCTGAATATTATACAATGACTTATCAACAGCTCTAATAATTTGACCCCCACAGGAAATCTACACTGGTAATTCTAGAATATACTATATATCCTAGAAACCTGGTTAAACTATCATTATGACATCATGGATGAATTCTAGAATATACTATAGAGCCTAGAAACCTGGTTAAACTATCATTATGACATCATGGATGAATTCTAGAATATACTATAGAGCCTAGAAACCTGGTTAAACTATAAATATGACATGATGGATGAATTCTAGAATATACTATATAGCCTAGAATTCTGTTTAAAACAATAATTTTGACCTCATGGATGGCCAGTCTTTGTATTCATAGTGTAGTGAATTCAGGGGATAGCCTGAAGGTTGCTACAACGGCTTTCTTTATGAATTTGAGAGTGGTTACATTTCTCCAGCCCCCATCCCTCAGCTGTTTACCAAACCAAGTTTCTGAGCAGCCATTTTGTTGCGGTTTTAAAAAATCATTCCACCACTGTTTTGGTAATAAGAGAAATGTAACTACTTTCAAATTCATAGAGAGACCATCCATGATATCAACATTATAGTTTTAACCTTGAGGCGATACAGTGTTGGTTTACATTGTTTCTAAACATTGGAGTAAAAAAAAGCTTATTTGAGGTTCTGATGGGGTAAACAGTTGAACTAAGCTCATGAGGCATGTGTTATATTCTTCAAGAATCAATGGCTATATATAAATAATTTAAAAGTCCAAAAATGGATGTAGCAATTTCATATTTCCCCTTTAACGCCACACATCAGTTCAACAACTGCTGAGTTTGGTATTTAAGACAGTACTTACTAGTATTAATCAGGACGCTGTTTCTCAAAACCATCTTACGGCTAATTTCATCGTTGGATGCCTTAAGATGCGTTTGGGAAACCGGCCTCAGACATCCAGTTTCCTCCTCGTTCTCCTTTTTCGATGTGACAGTAATCTCCCCTTCCTCCTCTTTCACTCCAAATACTGCATCATCCCCTTTCTCTTCCTCTTCTTTTACTGTAACATCCTCTTCCTCTTTCACTCTGAACGAGTCTTCCTCTTCCTTCACTGAAACGTATTTCTCTTTCACTGTAACAGCCTCAGCCTCTACTTCTTGTTTTACTGTGATATCCTCCTCTTCCTTCTCCTCTTTCACCAGAAAGATCAGAGCTTCTTTCTCCATCCAGCAGATATTATCTTTAGCAGGAGAAGAGTAGCTAAGTGACCGCATGGTCGGGGATGTTAGCTAGCTAGGCTAATGCTAACTTAACCAGCCCGCCAGCTGACTAATAACAACCGTAAATATGAAATTAAATCGGATAACTAACTAGACGACAGAAGAGGGTTTAAAACACAGTGGCTAATAAAAAAACGAAAGCATCGAAAGAGCTTTATTGGTTCGGCTATTTTGGCTAGCAAGCTACCGAGGTGTCTGACTAACTATTTCTGCTGCTGAAAGAAGCGTCCACTAGATTATACGTCACACCAACAGCGTCGCCTTAAATTCCCACACCGCCAACTGCTGACTGGATTGGGTAGTTGAGTAAAATGTATATTTAATTTTCAGATAAAAAGTTAAAGGGTAGGAACCAGAGACGTCGCTAGAACTAAAATATTAATTAGCCCCCCCCTAAATAAATCAATATCAGTCTATATATTTTTTCTGTGATTTATTTTTTTCGTCAACCATTCCATCGCATCTTAAACTTCTTAACGGGCCGGCACTAGGACCGGGGGAGGCTGCTGCTGCACTAGTGATTGTTAGACTTTCTTCAGCAAAGATGGCTGAAAGAAATACTTCGAGAGAGGGGTACCACTACACAGAACTGAACTGGATCAAAGATGGTGGACAGAAATACTAGGAGAGAGGGGTACCACTACACAGAACTGAACTGGATCAAAGATGGTGGACAACAGTACTAAGATGGAAGCAAATGTAACGTCAAAACGAATCATGCAAAAACATGCACAGTTGACAGGAATGTTAGTTAATGTAGAGACAAACGATTCTGCATTTTTTTATCATAAAGTTCATTTCCAAAAATCGTGATTTAGCAAGCTAGCTGACTAGCTTTATGGATGTTGTGACATGAGTATGACATTGTAATTCTGGTTGTTTTAGGGACTCATGAAACAACCAGTGAAGCAGGCTGCCATTTTGTGAAACAGTGGATGTATAGAATCTAGCTAGCTGAATAATTTACTGCAAATTGAAGGTACAATTTTGTAAGCTTTCCTTGCTGATATTTGCCATGCAGATAGATGAAATCACGTAGCTAGCTATGTTCTTGCTTATTGTGCAGTGGATGATTAAAATCCCTGTATGCCCATGGATGTGTAGCTAGCTATCTAGCCAATCTGTGTATGGACCCAAACGTTTGGTATACATATTAGTTCAGAACCTAGCTATGAACCTCAGCTATCATAGCCAGTTGTATCAACTTCAAAACAGCCTGAATGACATTAATGAAGCCTATGAATTGAGTAGAATATAATATCATGTTGTGCCAAGAATGCAAGTCGTATATACATGTAGTTATTACCATGCATGAGATCCCCACATTGTAGCCTGTACGTTTAATATATTCACTAATCATGTACTCTACCTTGGCAAATAAAGGTGCAGTTTAGGTATGAATGTCTTTGAGATTATTTTTCAGTCATATCCAATACCAGGAGAATCAAATTCCAGTCTTTGAATGACGCTGTGTCTGCATGTATGTATTACAATTCTACACTTCAACAGTGTTTACCAATCTTGGTCCTGGGACATCAATGGTTACACATTGTAACTAATAGACTAGAAACAGGATTTAACTAGTTAATTCATATATACAGAAATATAATGTTAAAAACCAGAACACTACACTTCCTATGCATCATGTAAATACTCTAACACCGGTTCATCTCAACATCTAATACCCTTCATCTGCATTGATCTGATAAACACAGGATAGGTGGAGTATTTCATCACATTACACTTCATTTCAACCAGTAGAGAATGTGAAACGCTTGATTGAAAAGCTCATTATCCAAGTGTTATAAATACAAGTTCAATCTGTACTTCAATGCACATCTGTTGTGAATTATAAAAACAGAGGAAGAAAGAGGAGGTGAGAAAGAGGTGTAAAAGACAGAAAGGGAAAGAGGTAAGCACATAGGAGCAGGGAAGGCAGCACATGATTAATGAATCACAGTGCTACCTAAATATTCTCTCAGTTCATCACAATTACATACTAATGTTTCACGTCGGCCTAAAGGTTATCTTAAAAGAGGGTGAGATGGCGATGATGGGACTGGGGGTTGGCATCCTCTCACATCAAAACATATCTGCAGACGAGAGACAGATGGAGAGAGAGAGCATGTTTAAGCCTTGTGTTTTTATTTTTTATTCTAACATTGTTAGTCATCAATCAGGAGGTGAAATGCAAAACTGACCTTGGATCATTAACTCTGGGACTACTGCATCTCTGTATTTCAATGTAAAGCATCTCTTTAATAATATTTCCTGTATAATATAAACTGACCTGGGATCATTAACTCTGGGACTACTGCATCAATCTGTATTTCAATGTAAAGCATCTCTTTAATAATACTTCCTGTTGACCTGACCAAGTGACCTCTCACATCTGATCATGCTGTGCCCTCTATGTAGCCAGTTCAGATGCAGGAGGGGTTCACCGACACAGCTGATATAACCTAGAGGATTTAGGGAGAAGGGGAGAGAGGGATGAAGTGAAGGAGAGAGACTGTTATTGAGAAAATAAGGTAGTTAAAGCCACAGTGTTCAACAGGAATCTGTGTGTGGCCTCACCTGGTGTCCACACCACACTAAGTGGCTGCAGAGTACTTTATGCTGAAAAACATGAAATGACCCACAAGGACAAACAATATAGTGTAGTTATAGAAATAATGAAGTGTCTTACTATTCTCCATGGTTGGCCCTCTTGCCTATTCTTTGAAGGTGGAAGGAGCCACAGTAATACACCTGAGCCTGCTTACTGAACAACACAATCCATCAATCAGATTGATACATGAGTGTGTAGGTGTGGGTTATAGAGTGTCTAATTGCTCTACATTTCTGCAATATGGGTGGTTTAAAATAGCCTGTTTTGTTTTTGCACAGACATCACACCCTTACCTAAACAGCACCCTCACCTGAGAAGTAGAAATCAAAGGGAGAGTAACTATGAATTGAATAACTGCAGTTGACATAGCTAAGTAAATGGAAGAATACTCCTATTGCAATGTGAATGGCTCTAAAATGAGCATAGTGTAGTCTAAGGTGTTGCCAGGGAACAGTACCCTCTTAAAAGAGCCTTTGGTTGAGCATAGTGTAGTCTATGGTGTTGCCAGGGAACAGCACCCTCTTAAAAGAGCCTTTGGTTGTGCATAGTGTAGTCTATGGTGTTGCCAGGGAACAGCACCCTCTTTGAAGAAGTAGGAGGTGAAGATCTCCTGCACACGGATTGCCTCTCTTGCTGCGTTGTTGGACCCCATCCTTGAAACATCCTGCAGAGCAGCAGACTCCTCCTCTGGGACACGGCGGCGAGCTGCAGATCCCCTCCTGGTCCTCGTGTCCATCCTCATGAAGTTACGCAGGACACAGGTAGCATTCACACATCTGCATTCCTCCAGGAGGCAGTCCCAGATGACCCTGGTCACCCAACCTTGCAGTCCCCTACACGGTAACTGTAGGCAATCGTTTTGAAGGAATCTCCAGCTACAAGGTATCTGTAGGAATATGGAAGACAATGTAATTATTAGACTGTTACATCACCAGGTCATTGTGGATTACTAAAGTATAATATCCCTGATAACAAATCATGATAACATTGGATTGATAGATGCATGGGCACACATATGTACATGTGTACATGTGACAATAACAGGATCATATCAAGGATGGCATCACAAATGAATACATAAATACCACTTGAAGCTTGATGACGAGTTGATCATTTGAATCAGCTGTGCAGTGCTGAGGCAAAAACAACAATGTGCCTCTTTGAGTCCCCAGGACTGAGAACCACTGCTCTTCATTGGGACGTCTTCATATGTAGACTGGCTTTCATAGCGCTCTTTATCTGAGGACAGAAAACCTCACAAGAAACACACTTCATTATAGTCAAATTACACCACACTGAATATTATGTTACTATTATCTCTGTGCTCACTTCTAGGGACAGGAACTACACAAAAGTACCTGCCCTATCCAGAATAGCCTCCTCTCTCACTGACAGTTGGGGCTGCTATCCTTTCACCCTCCTCCATGGCTGTTAGCTAGCTACCTACAAATGCATTTGGAGTTTGTTTTTTACAGTGATAAATACATCAAGATAGCTAATATGAAGTTAGGTAGCTGGTGATATTTAATTCACTTAGCTAGCTATCTATACAGTATTTGAAGTTGGTTAGATAGCTAGCTAGCCAACTAGTTAGCTCGTTTAGCAGCTCATTTGAGTTAGCCTTTCACTGTAGCTAGTTAGCTAATAATACATCGTTGTTTTTACATTTTCAAAATCGATTTCCTTACTTGAATAGGTTCTCCCAGCCATGTGGACAACTGGAAACAGGGCAGCAAAGTTTGTCCCCAGAGCGTTTTAGAGGATATTACTATTGAACTATGAACCCATTTAATAACCAGACCTTCATACAAACTTGCTCTGCTGAATTCTTGACGGAGTCACAACGGGCGGCCAAAGCGGCATCTAGTCCATCTGCTGACTGGACGCAGTTGAGTAAAATGTAGATTTAATGTTCAGACAAAAAGTTAAAGGGTAGGAAGCATGAGTTTTTACTCACCAGTGTAACAACACAGTGTGGTTAAAGACTTAGTAACTTAGTTGTAGTCACGATATGGTTCCCTATAAGTACAAACAGTTATGTTTTTTGTTTTAAATTTACAAAATTAAAATTACAAATTTACATTTTAAATGTTTTCTTTACTCAAGTATTACAATTGTTTTTTTAGGGGTGTAGGGTGGAAGCTGTCTCCGCGTAACAGGGAATTCCTGTCCGTCTGCTTCCTGTATAGGTCTGTGCTAAAGCCACACCCCTCCCTCTTTAGCAAAATGTCCAGATAACTTGTTTCATGCGCATCAAAGGTGAGGGTGAATTTCAGATGTTCACTGCTTGTATTGATGAAGGAGTGGAATCGATGAAGTTCCTCTGCTGTCCCCTGGAATAGAAGGAACACGTCATCAATGAAGACTTTTACACAGCCTGATGAGGTGCTAGAATTGTTAGGGCTGACAATCACATTCTTCTCTAACAACCCCACATACAGATTGGCATAATTAGATGCTACTTGTTAAACTACAATGACCATAATGCACTGCTTGTCTACTTGTCTTGTCTGTTTATTTTACACCTGCTTTTAAAAAAAGGAATAATGCAAGATAGTCAATGCTATCTGGGATCCTTGGGACATCCCTAACCTAGGAAGAACACTTCTACAGCCAGAGAGGTGAGAGGTCACACATGGTTTAGATGGTAAATATTTATGTCCCCTTAGTGGTTTATCACGTAAGCAAAAGGGAATATGTTCCATCATCCATGTTTATTTACATTAGTACAAATTGTCCACTAATATTGGTGTAATTTCAAACCCCTTTTGGCTGTATGAAAGTTCATTTCCCCTCAGGCACACATTTGTTCTTTGATATGAAGGTCATTTGTGTAAAATGTACTTTTCCCACTCATTCACCCCATGTCTTTACATTGCTTATGCATATTCGGTGAACTGACTGCATCCAGACTATGTCAAAGGCCCATCCTGGTAGATCTGAACCTAATGCAGCTTGGAGTGATCAGATGACAGAAGTCACATTTAGGTGCCAGGTGTCACTGAGGCCATAGATGCTCCATATCCATTACTTTGAGTGTTTTATATAATATGACTAAATGTGTTTCTGTGTTGCAGGGGCAGTAAAGAAATGGAACAGCAAGGCCACAGAACATGACATAAGCAGAGCTGTGGGAGACCACCTCAAGCCCCTGGTAGAGCCGGGGGTGGTGTTTACCACTCCACCACACCTTCAGCAGGCTGGAAAAGTGATACTGATTTTTATATTCCGATGGACCAAGAGTCTGTTGATTGTCAGTCATTGGGTTCATTTGTTTTGCAATATGTTAAATTCAAATCAAGCTTTATTTACACAGCACATGTCAGACATGGATGCAACACAATGGCTTCACTGGAAAAAACAAAGAGAAATATTTAGTACATAAACATTAGAGGATAAAAAACAGAATAATAAGAACTGAAAGACTAATGAACATTGTAATGAATGAATAAGGAAATGCCATTGATTAAAATATAAACAATATGATGCTATATCCAACCCAACCCAAAATATAAGCTTGTTTTTTTAGGAGGGGTTCTGAAAGACATTATGGGGGTGTCCACTGGAAGTTGACTAGTAACAACAATTGGGACCTAAAAGACACCCACCATGAGACCCACTAAATCAGCCCAAGAAGAGGAAAACAAAAAGAAAAACCCACACCAAACTTACAGACAGGAAGCAAACCAAAAAGGTGGAGCAACTAAAGGTGTTGACTCTCCACATCTATCAAGACAACTGGAGCACTGGGTCAGACACTCTTAAATAGAACCTGGACCAGCTCAGGTGAAACACCTTCCCACTAACGAGATGGACAAGCCAGCACAGGTGTAACACATACTGACTAACGAGGTGACACCAATCAGTGCGTCCTACGTGCTAACGAGCTAGACGTGCTAAAGTCCAACCTCAAAACATAAATGGAAAAACCAAAAGCTTAAGAGAATGCTCACCACCAACAGAAAACAACTTCCATGTCACATTATAATCAACTACAATGCTTCACCTTCACCAATATAAACATGGTGTCTGTCTAACAACAATTAAAAACAATATTTATTTTTTCCACAAAGAAACCTAAAACTCACTAGCTTCTAGAACTCTCGTCCCCTTGGAACGAGCCCAAACAAAACTCATCTCCAATACGGAAAAAGAGTCAAAATAAATTGTGATCCATGGCAACGCACTGGCTAAACGCAAAACATTTTGACTGCCCACCCTTGAGACAATCAGCAACCAGGTTGTTCTCACCACAGACATGTCTGATTTCAAGAGGAAACTCCTGCAATATCCGTAGTAACTTTCCACCTCACCGCGGAGCTTCTCTCTCTTTTCAGGGTTCACTAGATAGGCATGTTGTTGGATCTGGGCCCAGTCCCCAATGTCATGCTTCAGTACATTTGGTTTGGCACATGTGAGAATTAACCTTGATATTCTAAAAGCACAATGTCAATATAATTGTCAGTTGGTTGCATAAATAATTATCATTACCAAATGTTACATGAAATGTAAATATGAAATATTTGATTGCATAGTTGCTAGGTAGGATAGCCCAATGTCAAGACACATTTTTAACATGTTCAAATCAATAACCAATATGCAGAAACAGTTTGGGATCAATTGAAAACCTAACATGTGGTATATACACAAACATCTGCCACAATAATTGTCTTTTTTAAAACAAGCTCCTTATAAACTGCACAAGCACCAGAAACGCTGTTGTTTTGACAAGTAGCAATAAATCACTGATATCGATTAGGGGGGAAATCAGGTTGTACGTGCTGTTGAAACTAACACAACTAAAAAAACACATGGAAATGGGAGATATCTTTCACCTCACTGGTTAGAGGACAACCTGCAGAAAACAGTCAGCTACATTTTGGAGTGATGCATTTAAATTTAGGGGTCGCTGAACAAAGGAACGCAACACTTATTTGTCATCACTCATCGATATCATGTCAAAATTATTTGTGTGACAGAAGGGAGATGAGGTTATGCGTCCTGTTAAAACTAACAGCTCAAAAACCACACAGAATATGGGAATAATGTGTACATCCCTGATTAAAGGACAATTTGTAGAAAATAGATCGCTACATTTTGAAGTCTTGCATTTCGATTCAAGTGGGTCACCAACGTGGTAAGTGTAACACAGCTTCTTTTGTGTTAGTCACTTTTTGTTAAATCACATAAATAGTACTCTTCCAATTCAGAGCCTGGATTTTCCCCCTGAGGCTAATATCCATATCATGTTGAAATCAATTGAACAGGGGACAAACATTTAGGGTTCTACATTGTGACATCATTTAAATACTCCTACTACAATGTTAAAACATTCTACATTGTGACATCATTTAAATACTCCTACTACAATGTTAAAACATTCTACATTGTGACATCATTAAAATACTCCCACTACAATGTTAAAACATTCCACATTGTGACATTAATTCATTGATATCATGAAACAACTCCATGTATTTTCTGATGTTTAATCAGAGATCTTTTATCAGTGTACCTCTTCCCACATTGATCACAGCTATGAGGTTTCTCTCCCGTGTGTATTCTCTGGTGTACAGTCAGAGAGCTAGATGTAGTAAAACTCTTCCCACATTGACCACAGGTATAAGGTTTATCTCCTGTGTGTGTTCTCTGGTGTACAGTCAGAATGCTAGATGTAGTAAAACTCTTCCCACATTGACCACAGGTATAAGATTTATCTCCTGTGTGTATTCTCTGGTGTGATGTCAGCTGGCCAGATCGACCAAAACTCTTTCCACATTGACCACAGCTATAAGATTTATCTCCTGTGTGTATTCTCTGGTGTGATGTCAGCTGGCCAGATCGACCAAAACTCTTTCCACATTGATCACAGCTATAAGATTTCTCTCCTGTGTGTGTTCTCTGGTGTAGAGTCAGTTGGGCAGATGTAGTAAAACTCTTCCCACATTGATCACAGCTATAAGGTTTCTCTCCTGTGTGTGTTCTCTGGTGTAGAGTCAGTTGGGCAGATGTAATAAAACTCTTCCCACATTGACCACAGCTATAAGATTTCTCTCCTGTGTGTATTCTCTGGTGTAGAGTCAGAGTGCTCGATTGACCAAAACTCTTCCCACATTGACCACAGCTATATGGTTTCTCTCCTGTGTGTGTTCTCTGGTGTGATATCAGGTTGCTTAGCTGAGTAAAACTCTTACCACATTGAGTACAGCTAAACGGTTTCTCCCCTGTGTGTGTTCTCTGGTGTATCTTCAGATTGCCAGATGTAACAAAACTCTTCCCACATTGATCACAGCTATCAGGTTTCTCTCCTGTGTGTATTCTCTGGTGTAGAGTCAGAGTGCTAGATTGACCAAAACTCTTCCCACATTGACCACAGCTATAAGGTTTCTCTCCTGTGTGTATTCTCTGGTGTACAATAAGATGGCTAGATGTATCAAAACTCTTCCCACATTGAGTACAGCTATAAGATTTATCTCCTGTGTGTGTTCTCTGGTGTGACATCAAGCTGCTTAGGTGAATAAAACTCTTCCCACATTCATTACAGCTATATGGTTTCTCTCCTGTGTGTGTTCTCTGGTGTGATATCAGGCTGGTTGAATGAGTAAAACTCTTCCCACATTGACAGCTATAAGGTTTCTCTACTGTGTGGATTTTCTGATGAATTTTAATGCCTGCTGAGGAGGTGAATCTCTTCCCACAGTCAGAGCAGCAGTGAGGTTTCTTCCCTGTGGATCTCTGCTGGTGTTTCTTGAGGTGTTCTGATGTGGAGAAACTCTTCTCTGCCTTGTCAGCATCATGAGGTTGTTGAGGCTCCCCAGAGGACCCACGGTAGTCCCGTCTCTCTCCTGTGTGAACAACAAAGTCAGACAGATGGTTAAAGGCCCACAACAGCGGAAATCCACTGTAAAAAGTGATGCCAACAGCGTAGCCATGATGTTGTACAACAATTGACGTCTGTAATGAATGTAATGATTATTAGAAATTTGTCTTAAAATGAGCAAGAACAGTCATATATTGTCTTGTTTTCACATTAGTAGTAACATCTAAGCGTGTAGATTTGAAATAAGTTATTCATGTTGTTGAAACTCTAAGCAGTGTGCCAGACGACTTTGGTCTCCAAAGGCCCCATTCTGTGTTTAATAAAATTGTATGTAGTATATCTGCCTGGAGCGAAAATGGTGAGCAAAGATTTTAGTTTTTCACAAAGTATTCTGAATGTGATTGGGGGAAAACTCAGGGGAGTAACCTCCATTTCCAGGTTGCTTATGAGTGCATTTCACACTACTTTGGATTATAATTGTAAGGCTCGTTTGAATGTCCTGCTTAAAATATGTTTGTGTCATCATCGCAAATCAACCGCTTTGTATTTAAAAAAACCCTTCAACCAGTAAAATGCTTTTTGTCTAGCTTTTCCATCAGCCTGACAATGAGGGTTTGTACACTGTTTGCCAAATTCGCCCATAACTTCACCTAACAACAAATAAAGGAAAATAGCTCTGTGTGTTGTACAACAGCCTATCCATCAAGGAACAGTTCTCTACACATTATGAGCAAAGTATCTCCGTGTCCAAACAGACTAACGAGACCCTACTGTAAATCAAGCAGACAATAACATTATAAACATCAATTTGTTAGGGATGTTGGATCCAACGTGGAGCACGGCATAACTGTCTTTACCAGAGTAATGAATGAAGAAGCACTTTGGTTGTGGTTGCATGTTGTGATGTTTGTCATGTGACTGTCATTCAGAAAATGATTTCCTGGATCAGCTGATGATAGTTGAACATGTCACTAACTAAAAAGCTACAGTATTAAGAATGATGTGTAATTATTGAAGAACCGCGTTCATGACAGTATCCATTTGGGTGTTGTCAATAAGGTAACTCTCGGTTAGAACCATTGGGTTTAGCCAACTCTGAAATTATTTAGTGTTTCTGTGCCCATGAAAACTGTTTCCCAGCGTAACATAAAGAGACACTAAATGATACATAGTTCGAGTGCATTTCATAATTTAAAAAACTGGCTTTATGTATTTTTTTATTTTTTTTAACTTAGCAATGTCAATAAAAATGTTTCTTTATCATTTAATTTAAATAGAATGTAGATTAACCACAGAGAATTATGTTGAGATACAAAGACTACTATAAATTAAACTATTCCAATAAAATGTGAATATGAAAATCACAACTGGCACCAGATCAGTAGAAATGGTCAGATAACTTGGCACCAAATGGAAAAGGTTGCTGACTGCTGGTGTAGCCTATTACCAGAAACTATAGGAGCATAACGACTGCTGGTGTAGCCTATTACCAGAAACTATAGGAGCATAATGACTGCTGGTGTAGCCTATTACCAGAAACTATAGGAGCATAACGACTTATAGGAGCATAACGACTGCTGGTGTAGCCTATTACCAGAAACTATAGGAGCATAATGACTGCTGGTGAAGCCTATTACCAGAAACTATAGGAGCAAAATGACTGCTGGTGTAGCCTATTACCAGAAACTATAGGAGCATAACGACTGCTGGTGTAGCCTATTACCAGAAACTATAGGAGCATAACGACTGCTGGTGTAGCCTATTACCAGAAACTATAGGAGCATAACGACTGCTGGTGTAGCCTATTACCAGAAACTATAGGAGCATAACGACTGCGGGTGTAGCCTATTACCAGAAACTATAGGAGCATAACGACTGCTGGTGTAGCCTATTACCAGAAACTATAGGAGCATAACGACTGCTGGTGTAGCCTATTACCAGAAACTATAGGAGCATAACGACTGCTGGTGTAGCCTATTACCAGAAACTATAGGAGCAAAACGACTGCTGGTGTAGTCTATTACCAGAAACTATAGGAGCATAACGACTGCTGGTGTAGCCTATTACCAGAAACTATAGGAGCATAACGACTGCTGGTGTAGCCTATTACCAGAAACTATAGGAGCATAACGACTGCGGGTGTAGCCTATTACCAGAAACTATAGGAGCATAACGACTGCTGGTGTAGCCTATTACCAGAAACTATAGGAGCATAACGACTGCTGGTGTAGCCTATTACCAGAAACTATAGGAGCATAACGACTGCTGGTGTAGCCTATTACCAGAAACTATAGGAGCAAAACGACTGCTGGTGTAGCCTATTACCAGAAACTATAGGAGCATAACGACTGCTGGTGTAGCCTATTACCAGAAACTATAGGAGCATAACGACTGCGGGTGTAGCCTATTACCAGAAACTATAGGAGCATAACGACTGCTGGTGTAGCCTATTACCAGAAACTATAGGAGCATAACGACTGCTGGTGTAGCCTATTACCAGAAACTATAGGAGCATAACGACTGCTGGTGTAGCCTATTACCAGAAACTATAGGAGCAAAACGACTGCTGGTGTAGCCTATTACCAGAAACTATAGGAGCATAACGACTGCTGGTGTAGCCTATTACCAGAAACTATAGGAGCATAACGACTGCTGGTGTAGCCTATTACCAGAAACTATAGGAGCATAACGACTGCTGGTGTAGCCTATTACCAGAAACTATAGGAGCATAACGACTGCTGGTGTAGCCTATTACCAGAAACTATAGGAGCATAACGACTGCTGGTGTAGCCTATTACCAGAAACTATAGGAGCATAACGACTGCTGGTGTAGCCTATTACCAGAAACTATAGGAGCATAACGACTGCTGGTGTAGCCTATTACCAGAAACTATAGGAGCATAACGACTACTGGTGTAGCCTATTACCAGAAACTATAGGAGCAAAACGACTGCTGGTGTAGCCTATTACCAGAAACTATAGGAGCATAACGACTGCTGGGGTAGCCTATTACCAGAAACTATAGGAGCATAACGACTACTGGTGTAGCCTATTACCAGAAACTATAGGAGCAAAACGACTGCTGGTGTAGCCTATTACCAGAAACTATAGGAGCATAACGACTGCTGGTGTAGCCTATTACCAGAAACTATAGGAGCATAACGACTGCTGGTGTAGCCTATTACCAGAAACTATAGGAGCATAACGACTGCTGGTGTAGCCTATTACCAGAAACTATACGAGCATAACGACTGCTGGTGTAGCCTATTACCAGAAACTATAGGAGCATAGCGACTGCTGGGGTAGCCTATTACCAGAAACTATAGGAGCATAACGACTACTGGTGTAGCCTATTACCAGAAACTATAGGAGCATAACGACTGCTGGGGTAGCCTATTACCAGAAACTATAGGAGCATAACGACTACTGGTGTAGCCTATTACCAGAAACTATAGGAGCAAAACGACTGCTGGTGTAGTCTATTACCAGAAACTATAGGAGCATAACATCAGAATTTACGAAGGCCAGCAGCAGCGGGAGGCGTAGGCTAAAGAATAAGTTTTTCTGATGGTTAGGCTATCTTGTTTCAGAGGGGTGTCATCAATAGCCCATAATGACAAAGTGAAAACAGGTAAAAAACAGAAATACCTTATTTACTTAATTATTCAGACCCTTTGCTATCAGACTTTTTATTTGTTGGCTTTATGTAGGCTATTTTTTACATAATTGGCAATAAAAGTTACTTTTAGATTTGTATAATTTCCCTTTAGATTTAGATGGAATGTAGATTAATCACAGAATGATTTTGAGATACTATTATCAATGAAATTAAACTGTTTCAGTAAAATGTGCAAATGAAAATCATAACTGTCACCAGATCAGTAGAAATGGTAAGATACATTTACACTCCAAATGTAGGTTGCTGACTGCTTGTGTAGCCGATTACCAGCAACGTCAGAATGTATGAAGGCCAGCAGGAGTTGGTTCAGGAAGAGTTTATTCTCTTCTGGTTGGGCGATATTGATGTAATGGCATGAAAATACATTGGCTGAATATTATACAATGACTTATCAACAGCTCTAACAATTTGACCCCCACAGGAAATCTTCACTGGCAATTCTAGAATATACTATATAGCCTAGAAACCTGGTTAAACTATCACTATGACATCATGGATGGCCAGTCCTTATCCTCAAAGTGTAGTGAATACCCTGAGCCCTGAGCTGAACTCAAACCTGGGTCCAGTGACTCTCAAGTCAACACCTTATAACTGTTATACCAAGATGGCCGAACTTCTTGACGGGGTCCCCAGGTGTTGAGTTAGGGTTGCTACAATAGCTTTCTCTATGAATTTGAGAGTGGTTACATTTCTCCAAACCCCATCCCTCAGCTGTTTACCAAACCAAGTCTCTGGGCAGCCATTCTGTTTCTGTTTAAATCCTAGGTTGCCCCTTTAAAAAAGCCACACAACAAACAACCAATCTGCAGTTGAAACAATAACAAAGCTGTAATTCTACTACTGTTTTGCTAATAAGATGACGATGGGGTTGGAGAAATGTAACTACTCTCAAATTCATAAACAGACCAATGGATGCAAGGACTGACTATCCATGGTATCAACATTATAGTTTTAACCATGTTGAGGCTATACAGTGTTGATTTACATTGTTTCTAAACATTGGAGTAAAAAAAGCTTATTTGGGGTTCTGATGGGGTACAACAGTTTAACTAAGCTCATGAGGCATGTGTTATATTCTTCAAGAATCAATGGCTCAATGGCTAAAATATGGATGTAACAATTGCAGATTTCCGCTTTAACACCAAGCATCAGTTCAACAACTGCAGAGTTTATGCCTCTGTTTTAAGACAGTACTTACGAGTGTTAATCAGGGTACGGTTTCTCAAAACCATCTTATGGCTAAGTTCACCGTTAGAACCATCGGACACCTTAAGATGCGTTTGGGAAACCGGGCCCAGAAATCCAATTTCCTTCTCTTCTTCCTCCTCCTTTTTCGATGTAACGGTCATCTCCCCCTCTTTCACTCTGAACGCTTCTTCCTCTTCTTTCACAGTAACGGCCTCACCCTCTACTTCTTGTTTTACTGTGATATCCTCCTCTCCTTTTGCACGGGAGTAGCTTAGTGACCGCATGGTCGGGGATGTTAGCTAGCTAGGCTAATGCTAACTTAACCAGCCCGCTAGCTGAATAATAACAACAACACTGTAAATATGAAATTAAAACGGATAACTAACTAGACGACAGAAGAGGGTTTAAAACACAGTGGCTAATAATTACGAAAGCGTCTAAAGAGCTTTATTGGTTCGTCTATTATGTCTAGCAAGCTACCGAGGTGGCTGACTGTCTGTTGCTGCGGTTGAAAGAAGCGTTCCGTCCACTAGATTATACGTCACAGTAGCAGCATTGCCTTAAAGTCGCAGACCGCTATATGCTGACTGGAGTGGGCAACACAATTGAGTAAAACGTATATTTTATTTTCAGACAAAAAGTTAAAGGGTAGGAATCAGGGACGTCGCTAGAACCTAAATATTAATTAGCCCCCCCCCTAAATAAATCAATATCAGTCAATATATTTTTTCTGTAATTTCTTTTTTTTGTCAACCGTTCCATCTCATCTTAAACTTTTTACCGGGCCTGCACTAGGACCGGGGGAGGCTGCTGCTGCACTAGAGACTGTTAGACTTTCTTCAGCAAAGATATAGTAGAACTGAACTGAATCAAAGATGTCGGACAGAAATACTAGAATTGAGGGGTACCCCTACACAGAACTGAACTGAATCAAAGATGGCGGACAGAAATACTAGGAGAGAGGGGTACCCCTACACAGAACTGAACTGAATCAAAGATGGCGGACAGAAATACTAGAAGAGAGGGGTACCCCTACACAGAACTGAACTGAATCAAAGATGGCGGACAGAAATACTAGAAGAGAGGGGTACCCCTACACAGAACTGAACTGAATCAAAGATGGCGGACAGAAATACTAGAAGAGAGGGGAACCCCTACACAGAACTGAATCAAAGATGGCGGACAGAAATACTAGGATGGAAGCAAATGTAAGGGATTATAACATCATAACTAATCATGCAAAAACATGTACAGTTGACAGGAATGTTAGTTAATGTAGAGACAAACGATTATGCATTTTTTTAACATAAAATTAATTTACGAAAATCGCGATTTAGCCAGCTAGCTGACTAGCTAACATTAGCCAGCTTGCTGGCTAGCTTTATGGGTGTTGTGACATGAGTATGACATTGTAATTCTGGTTGTTTTAGGGACTCCTGAAACAACCAGCAAACCAGACTGTCGTTTTGGGAAACAGTGGATGTATAGAATCTAGCTAGCTGAAGAATTTACTGCAAATTGAATGTACAATTTTGTAAGCTTTCCTTGCTTATATTTGCTATGCAGATAGATGAAATCACGTAGCTAGCTATGTTCTTGCTTATTGTGCAGTGGATGATTAAAATCCCTGTATACCCATGGATGTGTAGCTAGCTATCTAACCGATCTGTGTATGGACCCAAACGTTTGGTATACATATTAGTTCAGAACCTAGCTATGAACCTCAGCTATCATAGCCAGTTGTATCAACTTCAAAACAGCCTGAATGACATTAATGAAGCCTATGGATTGAGTAGAGTATAATATCATGTTGTGCCAAGGATGCAAGTCGTATATACATGTAGTTATTACCATGCATGAGATCCCCACATTGTAGCCTGTACATTTAATATATTCACTGATCATGTACTCTACCTTGGCAAATAAAGGTGCAGTTTAGGTATGAATGTCTTTGAGATTATTTTTCAGTCATATCCAATACCAGGAGTATCAAATTCCAGTCTTTGAATGACACTGTGTCTGCATGTATGTATTAAAATTATACACTTCAACAGTGTTTACCAATCTTGGTCCTGGGACATCAATGGTTACACATTGTAACTAATCGACTAGAAACAGGATTTAACTAGTTAATTCATATTGACACTACACTTCCTATGCATCATGTAAATACTCCAACACCGGTTCATCTCAACATCTAATGCCCTTCATCTGCATTGATCTGATAAACACAGGATAGGTGGAGTATTTCATCACATTACACTTCATTTCAACAAGTAGAGAATGTGAAACGCTTTATTGAAAAGCTCATTGTCCAAGTGTTATAACTACAGGTTCAATCTGTCCTTCAATGCACATCTGTTGTGAATTATAAAAACAGAGGAAGAAAGAGGAGGTGGAGAGAGAGGTGTAAAAGACAGAAAGGGAAAGAGGTAAGCACATAGGAGCAGGGAAGGCAGCACATGATTAATGAATCACAGTGCTACCTAAATATTCTCTCAGTTCATCACAATTACATAACAGTGTCTAGTCGGCCCAAAGGTTATATTAAAAGAGGGTGAGGTGGCGATGATGGGACTGGGGGTTGGCATCCTCTCACATCAAAACATATCTGCAGACGAGAGACAGATGGAGAGAGAGAGAGCATGTTTAAGCCTTGTGTTTTTATTTTTTATTCTAACATTGTTATTCATCAATCAGGAGGTGAAATGCAAAACTGTCCTGGGATCATTAACTCTGGGACTACTGCATCTATCTGTATTTCAATGTAAAGCATCTCTTTAATAATACTTCCTGTATAATATAAACTGACCTGGGATCATTAACTCTGGGACTACTGCATCTATCTGTATTTCAATGTAAAGCATCTCTTTAAAAATACTTCCTGTATAATATAAACTGACCTGGGATCATTAACTCTGGGACTACTGCATCTATCTGTATTTCAATGTAAAGCATCTCTTTAAAAATACTTCCTGTATAATATAAACTGACCTGGGATCATTAACTCTGGGACTACTGCATCTATCTGTATTTCAATGTAAAGCATCTCTTTAATAATACTTCCTGTATAATATAAACTGACCTGGGATCATTAACTCTGGGACTACTGCATCTCTGTCTGTATTTCAATGTAAAGCATCTCTTTAATAATACTTCCTGTTGACCTGACCAAGTGACCGCTCACCTCTGATCATGCTGTGCCCTCTATGTAGCCAGTTCAGATGCAGGAGGGGTTCACCGACACAGCTGATATAACCTAGAGGATTTAGGGAGAAGAGGAGAGAGGGATGAAGTGAAGGAGAGCGACCGTTATTGAGAAAATAAGGTAGTTAAAGTGACAGTGTTCAACAGGAATCTGTGTGTGGCATCACCTGGTGTCCACACCACACTAAGTGGCTGCAGAGTACTTTATGCTGAAAAACATGAACGGACACACAAGGACAAACAATATAGTGTAGTTATAGAAATAATGAAGTGTCTTACTATTCTCCATGGTTGGCCCTCTTGCCTATTCTTTGAAGGTGGAAGGAGCCACAGTTATACACCTGAGCCTGCTTACTGCACAACACCATCCATCAATCAGATTGATACATGAGTGTGTAGGTGTGGGTTATAGAGTGTCTAATTGTTCTACATTTTTTCAATATGGGTGATTTAAAACAGCCTGTTTTATTTTTGCACAGACATCACACCCTTACCTAAACAGCACCCTCACCTGAGAAGTAGAAATCAAAGGGAGAGAAACTGTGAATTAAATAACTGCAGTTGACATAGCTAAGTAAATGGAAGAATACTCTTATTGCAATGTGGATGGCCCTTAAAAGAGCCTTTGGTTGTCCATAGTGTAGTCTATGGTGTTGCCAGGGAACAGTACCCTCTTAAAAGCCTTTGGTTGTGCATAGTGTAGTCTATGGTGTTGCCAGGGAACAGCACCCTCTTTGAAGAAGTAGGAGGTGAAGATCTCCTGCACAAGGATTGCCTCTCTTGCTGGTTGTTGGACCTCATCCTTGAAACATCCTGCAGAGCAGCAGACTTCTCCTCTGGGACACGGCGGCGAGCTGCAGATCCCCTCCTGGTCCTCGTGTCCATCCTCATGAAGTTACGCAGGACACAGGTAGCCTTCACACATCTGAATTCCTCCAGGAGCCAGTCCCAGATGACCCTGGTCACCCAAACTTGCAGTGCCTTACACGGTACCTGTAGGCAATCGTTTTGAAGGAATCTCCAGTTACAAGGTATCTGTAGGAATATGGAAGACAATATAATTATTAGACTTTTACATCACCAGGTCATTGTGGATTACTAAAGTATAATATCCCTGATAACAAATCATGATAACATTGGATTGATAGATGCATGGGCACACATATGTACATGTGTAGCATGTGACAATAACAGGATCATATCAAGGATGGCATCACAAATGAATACATAAATACCACTTGAAGCTTGATGATGAGTTGATCATTTGAATCAGCTGTGCAGTGCTGAGGCAAAAACAACAATGTGCCTCTTTGAGTCCCCAGGACTGAGAACCACTGCTCTTCATTGGGACCTCTTCATATATAGACTGGCTTTCATAGCGCTCTTTATCTGAGGACAGAAAACCTCACAAGAAACACACTTCATTATAGTCAAATTACACCACACTGAATATTATGTTACTATTATCTCCGTCCTCACTTCTAGGGACAGGAACTACACAAAAGTACCTGCCCTATCCAGAATAGCCTCCTCTCTCACTGACAGTTGGGGCTGCTATCCTTTCACCCTCCATGGCTGTTAGCTAGCTACCGACAAATGCATATGGAGGTTGTTTTTTACAGTGATAAATAGATAGCTAGCTAATATGAAGTTATGTATCTGGTGATATTTAATTCACTTAGCTAGCTATCTATCTATACAGAATGTTAAGTTGTCTAGATAGCTAGCTATCTATCTATACAGAATGTGAAGTTGGCTAGATAGCTAGCTAGCCAACTAGTTAGCTCATTTAGCAGCTCATTTGAGTTAGCTTTCACTGTAGCTAGTTAGCTAATAATACATCGTTGTTTTTACATTTCCAAAATCTATTTACTTACTTGAATAGGTTCTCCCAGCCATGTGGACAACTGGAAACAGGGCAGCAAAGTTTGTCCCCAGAGCGTTTTAGAGGATATTACTATTGAACTATGAACCCATTTAATAACCAGACCTTCATACAAACTTGCTCTGCTGAATTCTTGACGGAGTCACAAAGGGCGGCCTAAGTGGCATCTAGTCCATCTGCTGACTGGACGCAGTTGAGGAAAATTTACATTTTATTTTCAGACAAAAAGTTAAAGGGTAACAACACAGTGTGGTACAAACAGTTATGTTTTTGTTTTAAATTTACAAAATTACAAATTTACATTTTAAATGTTTTCGTAATACTCAAGTATTACAATAGTTTTTTTAGGGGTGTAGGGTGGAAGCTGTCTCCGCGTAACAGGGAATTCCTGTCCATCTGCTTCCTGTATAGGTCTGTGCTAAAACCACCCCCCTCCCTCTTAATCAAAATGTCCAGATAACTTGTTTCATGCACATCAAAGGTGACGGTGAATTTCAGATGTTCATTGCTTGTATTGATGGAGTGGAATCGATGAAGTTCCTCTGCTGTCCCCTGGAATAGAAGGAACACGTCATCAATGAAGACTTTTACAGAGCCTGATGAGGTGCTAGAATGGATTGTTCGGGCTGACGATCACATTCTTCTCGAACAACCCCACATACAGATTGGCAGAATTAGATGCTATTTGTTAAACTACAATGACCATAATGCACTGCATGTCTACTTGTATTGTCTGTTTATTCTGTTTATTTTACACCTGCTATGAAATCTGGAATCCTTGGGACATCCCTACCCTAAACCCTAACCTTAACTATTTTAAATATCAACTTCAATGGGCTAGGGACGTCCCAAGGATGTAGGATGTATCTCTACCTGAAAATACATTAATGAACTACTTAAATAGTGATTTTGTCAGACAGCAGCTCTACACTTTATTGACTGACTGATCCATTCATCCTTCCATCCCTCCTCAGCCTTCCTCTCCTCTGAAGACCCAGTGAGGGTGGAGCTCAGTCAGAGAGCTGTTGAGGGACTGGTTAGGAAGAACACTTCTACAGCCAGAGAGGTGAGAGGTCACACATGGTTTAGATGGTAAATATTTATGTCCTCTTAGTGGTTCATCACATCAGCTAAAGGGAATATGTTCCATCTGTGTTTATTTACATTAGTGCAAATTGTCCACTGATATTGGAGTAATTTCTCACCCCTTTTGGCTGTATGAAAGTGAATTTCCCCTCAGGTACACACATTTGTTCTTTGCTATTATGAAGGTCATTTGTGTAGAATGTACCTTTCCCCACTCAATGACCCCATCTCTTTATATTGCTTATGCATATTTGGTGGCCTGACTGCATCCAGACTATGTCAAAGGCCCATCCTGGTAGATCTGAACCTAATGCAGCTTGGAGTGATCAGATGACAGAAGTCACATTTAGGTGCCAGGTGTAACTGAGGCCATAGATGCTCCATATCCATTACTTTGAGTGTTTTATATAATATGACTAAATGTGTTTCTGTGTTGCAGGGGCAGTCAAGAAATGGAACAGCAAGGCCACAGAACATGACATAAGCAGAGCTGTGGGAGACCACCTCAAGCCCCTGGTAGAGCCGGGGGTGGTGTTTACCACTCCACCAGCAGAGCTGTGGGAGACCACCTCAAGCCCCTGGTAGAGCCGGGGGTCGTGTTTACCACTCCACCACGCCTTCAGCAGGCTGGAAAAGTGGGATTGATCCATTTGTTTCAGTTTCCAGTAGTTGAATCCTTTGACGTATTGTTGATTTCAAAATGTTTCATTTTCAACAAATGAACTAGGTTGGTTGAAAAGTGATACTAAACGTACATTCCAGCACTATTTTGACATAGTGGAAGATATTCTGAATTCATACTAAGATGAACCTGATAAATTTATATTAATAGATTGAGGACCAAGATATGTGTTGCTTTTGCACATCATGTTCATTGGTTTATTCAAGAGTCTGATTGGTCAGTCATTGGATTAATTTGTTTTGCAATATGTTCAAATCAAGCTTTATTTATACAGCACATTTCAGACATGGATGCAACACAATGGCTTCACAGGAAAAAACATGAAAATAAACTAATATTTAATACACAAACATAAGAGGATAAAAAACAGAATAACTGAAAAACTAAACTTAGTAACAACAACTGGGACCTAAAAGACACCCACCATGAGACCCACTAAATCTGCCCAAGAAGAGGCAAACAAAAGAAAAACCCACAATAAACTTAAAGACAGGAAGCAAACCAAAAAGGTGGAGCAACTAAAGGTGTTGACTCTCCACATCTATCAAGACAACTAGCACTGGGCCAGACACTCTTAAATAGAACCTGGACCAGCTCAGGTGAAACACCTTCCCACTAACTAGATGGACAAGCCAGCACAGGTGTAACACATACTGACTAACGAGGAGACACCAATCAGTGCGCCCTACGTGCTAACGAGCTATACACGCTTAAGTCCAACCTCAAAACATAAATGGAAAAACCAAAGCCTGCAACACCTTCCCCCTTAAGACAACAAATATATCCTATATTTTTGTTGGACAAGTATGCTCACCCCCAACAGAAAACAACTTCCATTTCACATAATTAACTACAATGTTTCTACAATATAAACATGGTGTCTACTGGCCGTCAACAATTAAAAACAAGAAAAAACACATTTCTAAATAATAATATACAATAGTATTATTTTTTTAATCCTTTTTCTTTCAATAGAATCCTAAACTAGCTTCTAGAACTTGGAACGAGCCCCCAAAAAACTTGTCTCCAATATGGAAAAACGCGCAGTCAAAATAAATTGTGATCCATGGCAACGCACTGGCTAAAAGCAAAACTTGTTAACTGCCCACCCATGAGACAATCAGCAACCAACTCCTGCAATATCCGTAGTAACTGTCCACCTTACTTCGGTCTCTCTTTTCAGGGTTCACTCGATAGGCATGTTGTTGGATCGGGCCCAGGCCCCAATGTCATGCATTTGGGTTAGCACATCTGAGAATGAATCCTGATATTCTAAAAGCAGGGCAACAACATCAATATAATCATATCTAAAAGCAGGGCAACATTGTCAATATAATTGTACCCAAAAATGGTCAGCTGGTTGCATAAATAATTATGATTACTAACTGTTAAATAAATTGTAAATATGAAAATCAAAACCAAATGTACACCCCTTTGTTAATATGTATTGGCAATACTTAACTTAATGGTGAGGCATGGAATAATAAAACATGTATCTTTTGTCAGGCTGAATGTTTGAAATATGAGGTTATTTGAGTCATGCTTCTTCAGTAGTGGAATAAAGACAATTAGCATTTGAATGTTGTAAAGAAATACTGGAGTGATGTCAGATTGTTAATAAAATTGATTAGTACAATTTATTATATTGCTTTCATGTGTGTATATACACAAACATCTGCAACAATTATCATATTACATGTATTTTTTTAAACAAGCAGCTTTTTCAACTCGTAGAAAACAGCTGGCTACATTTTGAAGTGCTGCAACTTGATTAAAGTGGGTCACCAACGCAGTAAGTGTAACACAGCTCTTTTTTTGTTAGTCACTTTTTGTTAAATAATACACTTTCAATTCAGAGCCTAGATTTCCCCTGCGGCTAATATCCATATCATGCTGCAATCAATTGAACAGGGCAAACGATAAGGTAGAACATCATTAAAATACCCCTACTACAATGTTAAAACATTCTACATTGTGACATCATTAAAATACTCCTACTACAATGTTAAAACATTCTACATTGTGACATCATTAAAATACTCCTTCTACGATGTTAAAACATTCTACATTGTGACATTATTTCATTGATATCATGAAACAACTTCATGTATGTATTTTCTGATGTTTGATCAGAGATCTTTTATCAGAGTATCTCTTGTCACATTGATCACAGCTATAAGGTTTCTCTCCTGTGTGTGTTCTCTGGTGTAGAGTCAGAGAGCCAGATATAGTAAAACTCATCCCACATTGATCACAACTATGAGGTTTCTCTCCTGTGTGTGTTCTCTGGTGTGAAGTCAGATTGCTTGATGTAGTAAAACTATTCCCACATTGAGCACAGATATAAGGTTTCTCTCCTGTGTGTATTCTCTGGTGTGATGTCAGCTGGCCAGATCTACCAAAACTCTTCCCACATTGACCACATCTATAAAGTTTCTCTCCTGTCTGTGTTCTCTGGTGTAACGTCAGATGGCCAAATCGACTAAAACTCTTCTCACATTGCCCACAGCTATACGATTTCTCTCCTGTGTGTGTTCTCTGATGAATTGTAATGCCTGATGAGGTGAATCTCTTCCCACAGTCAGAGCGGCAGTGAGTTCTCCTCCCTGTGGGTCTCTGCAGGTGTTTCTTGAGGTGTTCTGATCTGGAGAGACTCTTCTCTGCCTCTTCAGCATCATGAGGTTGTTGAGGATTCCCAGAGGATCCACGATAGTCCCGTCTCTCTCCTATGTGAACAACAAAGTCATAGAGATGATTAAAGGCCCACAACAGCGGCAATTCACTGTAAAAGGTGATGCCAACAGCATAGCCATGATGTTGTACAACAATTGATGTCTGTAATGAATGTTACAATTATTTGACAATTGATTTAAAATGAGCAACAAGTCATTTTGTCAAAAATTTCACATTAGTAGTAACATCTAAGATTGTAGACTAGAAATAAGTTATTCATGTTGTTGATACTCTAAGCAGTGTGCCAGACGACTTTTGGTCTCCAATATAGGCCCCTTTCTGTGTTGCTAAAATTGTGGCACGAGGTCGATGCACATGCAATTTGGTTGTAGAAACTCCTCCCTGCTAATGAGAAAACCACTAGTTATGGATGTAGTATATCTGGTAATGAGGAAACCACTAGTTATGGATGTAGTATATCTGGTAATGAGGAAACCACTAGTTATGGATGTAGTATATCTGGTAATGAGGAAACCACTAGTTATGGATGTAGTATATCTGCTAATGAGGAAACCACTAGTTATGGATGTAGTATATCTGGTAATGAGGAAACCACTAGTTAAGGATGTAGTATATGTGGTAATGAGGAAACCACTAGTTATGGATGTAGTATATCTGCTAATGAGGAAACCACTAGTTATGGATGTAGTATATCTGCTAATGAGGAAACCACTAGTTATGGATGTAGTATATCTGGTAATGAGCAAACCGCTAGTTATGGATGTAGTATATCTGGTAATGAGGACACCACTAGTTATGGATGTAGTATATCTGCTAATGAGGAAACCACTAGTTATGGCTGTAGTATATCTGGTAATGAGGAAACCACTAGTTATGGATGTAGTATATCTGGTAATGAGGAAACCACTAGTTATGGATGTAGTATATCTGGTAATGAGGAAACCACTAGTTATGGATGTAGTATAGTAGCCTGGAGCAAAAATGGTGAGCAAAAATTTTTGTTTTTCACAATGTATTCTGAATGTGAATAGGGGAAAACTCATGGGAGTAGCCTCTATTTCCAGGTTGCTTATGAGTGCATTTCACACTACTTTGGATTATAATTGTAAGGCTCGTTTGAATGTCCTGCTTAATATAATGTTTGTGTCATCATCGCAAATCAACCGCTTTGTATTTAAAAAACACTTCAACCAGTAAAATGCTCTTTGTCTTGTCCATCAACCTGACAATGAGGGTTTGTACACTGTTTGCCAAATTGACCCATAACTTCACCTAACAACAGATATACCTGTAATGAACGAAGAAGCACTTGGTTGTTATTGCATGACATACATAGTGTACTCTAGGACCCATAACAACAACATAGACCTACTGTAGGACCCATAACATTACCTAACAATAACATAGACCTACTGTAGGACCCATAACTTCACCTAACAACAACATAGACCTACTGTAGGACCCATAACTTCACCAAACAACAACATAGACCTACTGTAGGACCCATAACTTCACCTAACAACAACATAGACCTACTGTAGGACCCATAACTTCACCTAACAATAACAGACCTACTGTAGGACCCATAACTTCACCTAACAATAACAGACCTACTGTAGGACCCATAACTTCACCTAACAACAACATAGACCTACTGTAGGACCCATAACTTCACCAAACAACAACATAGACCTACTGTAGGACCCATAACTTCACCTAACAACAACATAGACCTACTGTAGGACCCATAACTTCACCTAACAATAACAGACCTACTGTAGGACCCATAACTTCACCTAACAATAACAGACCTACTGTAGGACCCATAACTTCACCTAACAACAACATAGACCTACTGTAGGACCCATAACTTCACCAAACAACAACATAGACCTACTGTAGGACCCATAACTTCACCTAACAACAACATAGACCTACTGTAGGACCCATAACTTCACCTAACAATAACAGACCTACTGTAGGACCCATAACTTCACCTAACAATAACAGACCTACTGTAGGACCCATAACTTCACTTAACAATAACCGACCTACTGTAGGACCCATAACTTCACCTAACAACAAATAAAGGAAAATAGCTCTGTGTCTTGTACAATAGCCTATCCATCAAGGAACAGTTCTCTACACATTATGAGCCAAGTATCTCTGTGTGTAAACAGACTAACGAGACCCTACTGTAAATCAAGCAGACAATAACACATTATAAACATCAATTTGTTAGGGATGTTGGATCCAACGTGGAGCACAGCATAACTGTCTTTACCAGAGTAATGAATGAAGAAGCACTTTGGTTGTTGTTGCATGTCGTGATGTTTGTCATTTGACTGGCATTCAGAAAATGATTTCCTGGATTAGCTGATGATAGTTGAACATGTGACTAACTAAACAGCTACAGTATTAAGAATGATGTGTAATTATTGAAGAACTGCGTTAATGACAGTATCCACTTGGGTGTTGTCAATAAAGTTAAGGTGACTCTCGGTTAGAACCCTTGAATTTAGCAAACTCAAATGATTTGATTTGGAATTTCTGTGCTCATGAAAACTGTTTTCCCAGCATAATATAAGGAAACTAAATGTTACGTAGGTAGAGTGCATTTCAGAGATCTGAATACAAAAAACTGTACTAACAGGACAATAACCTAAACCACAAGGCCAAATCGACGCTGGAGGACCTTACCAAGATGACATTGAATGTTCCTGAGTGGCCTAGTTACAGTTTGGACTTAAATCGTCTTTAAAATCTATGGAAAGACTTGAAAATGGCTTTCTAGCAATGATCAACAACCAACTTGACAGAACAGGAAGGATTTTAAAAAGAATAATGAATATTCACATGAAGATCAGTCTCCTATTGGATGACATCACGACTTCCCATCAAGCCAACTCCTCGAAGGCCTTACTATGACATCACTCACTCCTTCTAGTTTGCAGTTGTCTAAAAAAACACTATTTTGCTCAAAACATTTATTTGTTTCTCTTTAGTGTGTTTATACTTTATACTATACTGTATTTTTATATCACTTTTCAACAGGAAAAGTTAAAATCACTGGAGGACGTCATGAACAATTCCTACATTTTTTATTTTTCAACTTTATTTAACCAGGTAGGCCAGTTGAGAACAAGTTCTCATTTACAACTGTGACCTGGCCAAGATAAAGCAAAGCAGTGCGACAAAAACAACAGAATTACACATGGAATAACATGTGGGATAAACAAAAGTACAGTCAATAACACAATAGAAAAATCTATATACAGTGTTAAGTTAAAAATCACTGGAGGACGTCATGAACAATACAGTGTGTGCAAATGGAGTACAGAGGCAATAAAGGCAATAAGGCAATAAATAGGCCGTAGTAGCAAAGTAATTACAATTTAGCTGTGTACAGCTGCAACGATCGGTAAGCTGCTCAGATAGCTGATGCTTAAAGTTAGTGAGGGAGATATATGTCTCCAACTTCAGCGATTTTTGCAATTTGATCCAGTCATTGGCAGCAGAGAACTGGAAGGAAAGGTGGCCAAAGTAGGTGTTGGCTTTGGGGATGACCAAGCATCTTACAGACTAGTTATCCTGGGATCTTACATTACTCTGAGACTAGTTATCCTGGGATCTTACATGACTCTGAGACTAGTTATGCTGGGATCTTACATGACTCTGAGACTAGTTATCCTGGGATCTTACATGACTCTGAGACTAGTTATCCTGGGTTCTTACATTACTCTGAGACTAGTTATCCTGGGATCGTACATTACTCTGAGACTAGTTATCCTGGGATCTTACATGACTCAGACTAGTTATCCTGGGATCTTACATTACTCTGAGACTAGTTATCCTGGGATCTTACATTACTCTGAGACTAGTTATCCTGGGATCTTACATTACTCTGAGACTAGTTATCCTGGGATCTTACATGACTCTGAGACTAGTTATCCTGGGTTCTTACATTACTCTGAGACTAGTTATCCTGGGATCGTACATTACTCTGAGACTAGTTATCCTGGGATCGTACATTACTCTGAGACTAGTTATCCTGGGATCTTACATGACTCTGAGACTAGTTATCCTGGGATCTTACATTACTCTGAGACTAGTTATCCTGGGATCTTACATGACTCTGAGACTAGTTATCCTGGGATCTTACATTACTCTGAGACTAGTTATCCTGGGATCTTACATTACTCTGAGACTAGTTATCCTGGGTTCTTACATGACTCTGAGACTAGTTATCCTGGGTTCTTACATTACTCTGAGACTAGTTATCCTGGGATCGTACATTACTCTGAGACTAGTTATCCTGGGATCGTACATTACTCTGAGACTAGTTATCCTGGGATCTTACATGACTCTGAGACTAGTTATCCTGGGATCTTACATTAATTTGAGACTAGTTATCCTGGGATCTTACATGACTCTGAGACTAGTTATCCTGGGATCTTACATTACTCTGAGACTAGTTATCCTGGGATCTTACATTACTCTGAGACTAGTTATCCTGGGTTCTTACATTACTCTGAGACTAGTTATCCTGGGATCTTACATTACTCTGAGACTAGTTATCCTGGGTTCTTACATTACTCTGAGACTAGTTATCCTGGGATCGTACATTACTCTGAGACTAGTTATCCTGGGGAATAGTTTCAATACATTTGCAAAAAACCTAAACCTGTTTTTGCTTTGGCATTATGGGGTATTGTGATGTCATTATGGTGTATTGTGATGTCATTATGGGGTATTGTGATGTCATTATGGGGTATTGTGAAACATTTTAGAATAAAGGGATGCACCGATATTACATTTTTGGATAATACCGATATCTAATATTTTCCTTGCTCCAAAAAACGATACCGATAACCGGTATTTAAAATTTTAGAGGCCTTTTAAGCATTCTAGTACAGCATTCTAATAGTTAACACACACACGGATGCAGCGGTCTAAGCCACTGCATCTCAGTGCAAGAGGTGTCACTACAGTCCCTGGTTCGAATCCAGGCTGTATCACATCCGGCCGTGATTGGGAGTCCCACAGTAGTTGTCTGTTATTGGTGTAGAGAGGACGACAAAGGAGAGGGATTCCACATGTGGATAGGAAGATACAAATTATCATTATTACTGGAAAAATTCATTTAAATTCCAGGAATTTTATAACTTTAGCTTTCTAGGTCAGTAGGTTACAGTAGGTTGTAACTCTAGGTCATGCCAGTAGGCTACAGTAGGTTGTATCTCTCTAGGTCATGCCAGTAGGCTACAGTAGGTTGTATCTCTCTAGGTCATGCCAGTAGGTTACAGTAGGTTGTATCTCTCTAGGTCATGCCAGTAGGTTACAGTAGGTTGTATCTCTCTAGGTCATGCCAGTAGATTACAGTAGGTTGTAACTCTCTAGGTCATGCCAGTAGGTTACAGTAGGTTGTAACTCTCTAGGTCATGCCAGTAGGCCACAGTAGGTTGTAACTCTTTAGGTCATGCCAGTAGATTACAGTAGGTTGTAACTCTCTAGGTCATGCCAGTAGGCTACAGTAAGTTGTAACTCTCTAGGTCATGCCAGTAGGTTACAGTAGGTTGTATATCTCTAGGTCATGCCAGTAGGCTACAGTAGGTTGTAACTCTCTAGGTCATGCCAGTAGGTTACAGTAGGTTGTAACTCTCTAGGTCATGCCAGTAGGCTACAGTAGGTTGTAACTCTCTAGGTCATGCCAGTAGGTTACAGTAGGTTGTAACTCTCTAGGTCATGCCAGTAGGTTACAGTAGGTTGTATCTCTCTAGGTCATGCCAGTAGGTTACAGTAGGTTGTATATCTCTAGGTCATGCCAGTAGGCTACAGTAGGTTGTAACTCTCTAGGTCATGCCAGTAGGTTACAGTAGGTTGTAACTCTCTAGGTCATGCCAGTAGGCTACAGTAGGTTGTAACTCTCTAGGTCATGCCAGTAGGTTACAGTAGGTTGTATCTCTCTAGGTCATGCCAGTAGGCTACAGTAGGTTGTATCTCTCTAGGTCATGCCAGTAGGCTACAGTAGGTTGTAACTCTCTAGGTCATGCCAGTAGGCTACAGTAGGTTGTAACTCTCTAGGTCATGCCAGTAGATTACAGTAGGTTGTAACTCTCTAGGTCATGTCAGTAGGTTACAGTAGGTTGTATCCCTCTAGGTCATGCCAGTAGGTTACAGTAGGTTGTATCTCTCTAGGTCATGCCAGTAGGCTACAGTAGGTTGTAACTCTCTAGGTCATGCCAGTAGGTTACAGTAGGTTGTAACTCTCTAGGTCATGCCAGTAGGCTACAGTAGGTTGTAACTCTCTAGGTCATGCCAGTAGGTTACAGTAGGTTGTAACTCTCTAGGTCATGCCAGTAGGCTACAGTAGGTTGTAACTCTCTAGGTCATGCCAGTAGGCTACAGTAGGTTGTAACTCTCTAGGTCATGCCAGTAGGCTACAGTAGGTTGTATCTCTCTAGGTCATGCCAGTAGGTTACAGTAGGTTGTATCTCTCTAGGTCATGCCAGTAGGTTACAGTAGGTTGTAACTCTCTAGGTCATGCCAGTAGGCTACAGTAGGTTGTAACTCTCTAGGTCATGCCAGTAGGCTACAGTAGGTTGTAACTCTCTAGGTCATGCCAGTAGGCTACAGTAGGTTGTATCTCTCTAGGTCATGCCAGTAGGTTACAGTAGGTTGTATCTCTCTAGGTCATGCCAGTAGGTTACAGTAGGTTGTATCTCTCTAGGTCATGCCAGTAGGCTACAGTAGGTTGTAACTCTCTAGGTCATGCCAGTAGGTTACAGTAGGTTGTATCTCTCTAGGTCATGCCAGTAGGCTACAGTAGGTTGTAACTCTCTAGGTCATGCCAGTAGGTTACAGTAGGTTGTATCTCTCTAGGTCATGCCAGTAGGCTACAGTAGGTTGTAACTCTCTAGGTCATGCCAGTAGGCTACAGTAGGTTGTAACTCTCTAGGTCATGCCAGTAGGCTACAGTAGGTTGTGTCTCTCTAGGTCATGCCAGTAGGTTACAGTAGGTTGTATCTCTCTAGGTCATGCCAGTAGGTTACAGTCTGGTAATGCTTAAGTTGTTATGTGGACACGTGACATACGGACAACTTTAATAAAAACACTATAGGAGTTGTCTCCAGATCGCTATGCATATTCATGCTAGTAGCTTAGCATCTCTCTCCATTGAATACAGGCGGTTGAAGACAACAACCCTCATAGAATATAAACAATGGATTACAATAATAAGAGGAATCCACCAATCCAAAGAAAGGATAGGCGGGAGCTAGACAACCCGCAGTGAAGCTTTGTGGACAATGACTCGCCTTGTTAGGGCGGAGAGACATCTTGTCAGTATATCCATAATATTTGGTGTAGCCAACCCAACTCTCACATGGCACTATTGGGGGGCACGGTGTGTAGTAAAACATCACTACATGAAAATCACTACATGCAGTGCCCCCCAGTCTGCGGTCAGCAGATAGACCCTTCTCAAATATATATGTTAAGTCACTTTTTGGAAACGGAACGGAGAAAACAAGGGGTAGCTTGTTCTCTACGTCGTCTGATTCTAGACATATCAGTCATCATCCTGGGCCCTCCGTTGAAGAGGTATTGACGAGCCAACTCCGAATATCCAAAGTTAAAAACACATTTAAGGCGGTACTTACTGGTGTTAATCAGATCTCCTATCTCCACCTCTTCATCTTTCAATGTGACAGTAATCTCCCTTTCCTTCTTCACTCCAAAAACTGCATCCTCCTCTTTCTCTTCCTCCTCTTCTTTTACTGTAACATCTTCCTCCTCTTTCACTCTTAACGCGTCTCCCTCTTCTTTCACTGAAACGTCTTTCTCTTCTTCTTTCACTGTAACAGCCTCACCCTCTACTTCTTGTTTTACTGTGACATCCTCTTCTTCCTTCTCCTCTTTCACGACAATGTTCAGCCCCAGAGCTTCTTTCTCCGTCCAGCAGATCACCTCTTCTTTAACAAGAGGGGAGAAGTTTAGGGAGCTCATGTTGAGGGATGTTAGCTAGCTAGCTATCATTAGCGACTAGGCTAGTGCTAACTTAACCAGCCAGCTACTATAGCTGACTAATACAAAATAACGTAATATTATATTAAATAGGTTAACAAGTAGATACGACAGAAGTGTGTCTAACACACAGTAGCTAATATACACCGAAAGAGTATAAATAGCTTGAATCTTTCGGCTATGTTGGCTAGCAAGCTACCGAGGTGGTTGACGAGCTGTTTATGAAGAACCGTCCACTAGATTATACGTCACGCTGGCAGCGTCGCCTGAAAGACGCACATGGCCGTCTGCTGACTGGAGGGGAAACGCAGTTGAGGATCATATTTTATTTTCAGACAAAGATTATTTTAAATGGATATAATTAAATAATACTATTATATTGAGACATACAAAGACAGGAATGTGTTGATTGATTAGTGCGAATATTTTTTTTTTACCACAGCATATTTAAGGCAGTTTCATTAAGTTATACTACATCTAAATTAGCAGCTAGCTACTGTAGGTCCATACTGCTCCTACATGGTGTAACAATACATCATGTAGATGTATATAATGAACAGACTAGGTCTATACTGCTCCTACATGGTGTAACAATACATAATGTAGATGTATATAATGAACAGACTAGGTCTATACTGCTCCTACATGGTGTAACAATACATAATGTAGATGTATATAATGAACAGACTAGGTCTATACTGCTCCTACATGGTGTAACAATACATGTAGATGTATATAATGAACAGACTAGGTCTATACTGCTCCTACATGGTGTAACAATACATAATGTAGATGTATATAATGAACAGACTAGGTCTATACTGCTCCTACATGGTGTAACAATACATCATATAGATGTATATAATGAACAGACTAGGTCCATACTGCTCCTACATGGTGTAACAATATTTTAAAATTAAAATAATAAATAAATAAATAAACAATAAAAAATGATAGTTGGAAGTGTTGGGAGTGTTGAGTGTGTTGATATAACGGTAATATTGTCAAAATCCCACTTTTAACAACCATCAGAATTGGTTGAAAAAAGGTTATGCCCGAGTGGCCCAGCGATCTAAGGTACTAGATCACAGTGTTAGAGGTGTCACTATAGACCCGAGTGGTTTAGCAGTCTAAGGTACTAGATCACAGTGTTAGAAGTGTCACTATAGACCCGAGTGGTGCAGCAGTCTAAGGTACTAGATCACAGTGTTAGAGGTGTCACTATAGACCCGAGTGGTGCAGCAGTCTAAGGTACTAGATCACAGTGCTAGAGGTTTCACTATAGACCCGAGTGGTGCAGCAGTCTAAGGTACTGTATCACAGTGTTAGAGGTGTCACTATAGACCCGAGTGGTGCAGCAGTCTAAGGTACTAGATCACAGTGTTAGAGGTGTCACTATAGACCCGAGTGGTGCAGCAGTCTAAGGTACTAGATCACAGTGTTAGAGGCGTCACTATAGACCAGAGTGGTGCAGCAGTCTAAGGTACTAGATCACAGTGTTAGAGGCGTCACTATAGACCCGAGTGGTGCAGCGGTCTAAGGTACTAGATCACAGTGTTAGACGTGTCACTATAGACCCGAGTGGTGCAGCGGTCTAAGGTACTGGTCCCGTGTGGCTCAGTTGGTAGAGCATGGCGCTTGCAACGCCAGGGTTGTGGGTTCATTCCCCACGGGGGGACCAGGATGAATATGTATGAACTTTCCAATTTGTAAGTTGCTCTGGATAAGAGCGTCTGCTAAATGACTTAAATGTAAATGTACTGCATGGCAGTGTTAGAGGCGACACTAGAGGCGTCACCCGGGTTCGATCCCGGGCTGTACCACAACCTGCCGTGATCGGGAGTTCCATAGGGCGGCACACAATTGGCCAAGCGTCGCCCGGTGTTTCCAACTACACATTGGTGCAGCTGGCTTCCGGGTTAAGCGGGAGGGTGTTAAGAAGCGTGGTTTGACGGGTCATGTTTCAGAGGACGCATGACTCGACCTTCGCCTCCTGAGCCCATTGGGGAGTTGCAGCGATGAGATGGCAAATGATTAAAACAATTTTTTAAATGACAACAAAGGTTGCATCCCAACGTGACAATAAACAGTAGGCAAAGTGACCATGTCAGGAAAAATGAATTCTACCATTTTACCCTCCATTTGCAACAATGACCACCATCACTGTCTTTCCTTCGTGGATCTCCTGCATGTTTACATATCTGGCATTACTCATCTCATATGTATATACTGTATTCTATCCTATTCTACTGTATCTTAGTCTATGTATTACTCATCTCATATGTATATACTGTATTCATATGTATATACTGTATTCTATTCATTAACAAATACTAAGAGGGACCAAGAGTCTTTTGATTGGTCAGTCATTGGGTTCATTTGTTGAAATCAAATCAAGCTTTATTTATACAGCACATTTCAGACATGGATGCAACACAATGGCTTCACAAGAAAAAACAAATAAAAAAATGAAATATTTAGTACACAACAAACAGAAGACTAACAACTGAAAGACTAATGAGCAGCCTAAGGAAATGCCATTGATTAAAATATTAATTGGATGCAATGCAAAATTCAAGGTATTTTTTTTTTAGGAGGGGTTCATCTCTCCCTGGTACCATATAGAACAGAAACAGTAACTCATGCCCTGGAATGTGGTCTCTTTAGGTTTTAATCACCCAAAAGACATTGTAAATCTCCTGTCAGTGTTTTCTCCCAGAGGCCCATCCTCAGTAGAACACACAGACACAATAGTTCTAAGAACCCTCTATTCTGTTGCATAAAACAACCAGTTGATGCAATGAAAGTATTATAACATAATGTTGCAGTTTTGCTCTCAGTGTCCACTGAAAGTTGACTAGTAACAACAACTGGGACCTAAAAGACACCCACCATGAGACCCACTAAATCTGCCCAAGAAGAGGCAAACAAAAGAAAAAACCCACACCAAACTTAAAGACAGGAAGCAATCCAAAAAGGTGGAGCAACTAAAGGTGTTGACTCTCCACATCTATCAAGACAACTGGAGCACTGGGCCAGACACTCTTAAATAGAACCTGGACCAGCTCAGGTGAAACACCTTCCCACTAACAAGATGGACAAGCCAGCACAGGTGTAACACATACTGACTAACGAGGTGACACCAATCAGTGCGTCCTACGTGCTAACGAGCTAGACGTGATAAAGTTCAACCTCAAAACATAAATGGAAAAACCAAAGCCTGTAACACCTTCCACCTTAAGACAAATATATCCTATATTTCTGTTGAACAAGTTTGCTCACCACCAACAGAAAACTTTTTTCTGTTGAAATATTTTTCCCCTTCCCCTTCTAGAACTCTCTCCCCCTTGGAACAAAATAAATTGTGATCCCTGGCAACGCACTGGCTAAACGCAAAACTTGCTGACTGCCCACCCTTGAGACAATCAGCAACCAACACCTGCAATATCCGTAGTAACTTTCCACCTTGCTTCTCTCTCTTTTCAGGGTTCAGTCGATAGGCATGTTGTTGGATCGGGGCCCAGTCCCCAATGTCATGCATTTGGGTTGGCACATCTGAGAATGAATCCTGCTATTCTAAAAGAAGGGTAACAACATCAATATAATTATATCTAAAAGCGGGGCAACATTGTCAATATAAATGTACCCAGAAATGGTCTGCTGGTTACAGAAATAATTATCATTACTAACTGTTACATAAATTGTAAATATGAAAATCAAAACCAAATGTTCACCCCTTTGTTAATATGTATTGGCAATAATTAACTTAATGGTGAGGCATGGAATAATAAAACATATCTTTTGTCAGGCTAAATGTTTGAATTATGAGGTGATTTGAGTCATGCTTCTTCAGTAGTGGAATAAAGACAATTAGCATTTGAATGTTGTCAAGAAATACTGGAGTGATGTCAGATTGTTAATAAAATTGATTGTAGACCAATTTATTATACTGCTTTCATGTGTGTATATACACAAACATCTGCAACGATTATCATATTACATGTATTTTTTTAAAACAAGCATCTTTTTTTAACTTGTAGAAAACAGCTAGCTACATTTAGAAGTGCTGCATTTTGATTAAAGTGAGTCACCAACAAAGTAAGTGTAACACAGCCCTTTTTTTGTTAGTCACTTTTTGTTAAATAATACTCTTTCAATTCAGAGCCTGGATTTTCCCCTGAGGCTAATATCCATATCATGCTGCAATCAATTGAACAGAGCAAAGGATAAGGTAAAATATAATTAAAATACTCCTACTACAATGTTAAAACATTCTACATTGTGACGACATTAAAATACTCCTACTACAATGTTAAAACATTCTACATTGTGACATCATTAAAATACTCCTACTACAATGTTAAAACATTCTACATTGTGACATCATTAAAATACTCCTACTACAATGTTAAAACATTCTACATTGTGACATCATTAAAATACTCCTACTACAATGTTAAAACATTCTACATTGTGACATTATTTCATTGATATCATGAAACAACGTCTTCATGTATGCATTTTCTGATGTTTGATCAGAGATCTTTTATCAGAGTATCTCTTGTCACATTGATCACAGCTATGAGGTTTCTCTCCTGTGTGTGTTCTCTGGTGTGAAGTCAGCTGGCTAGATGTAGGAAAACTCTTCTCACAATGATTACAACTATAAGATTTATCTCCTGTGTGTGTTCTCTGGTGTATAGTCAGAGAGTTAGATGTAGTAAAACTCTTCCCACATTGATCACAGCTAAAAGGTTTCTCTCCTGTGTGTGTTCTCTGGTGTATAGTCAGAGAGTTAGATGTAGTAAAACTCTTCCCACATTGATCACAGCTAAAAGGTTTCTCTCCTGTGTGTGTTCTCTGGTGTATAGTCAGAGAGTTAGATGTAGTAAAATTCTTCTCACAATGATTACAACTAAAAGGTTTCTCTCCTGTGTGTGTTCTCTGGTGTATTTTAAGTTCTGATGAAGATGTGCAACCTTTCCCACAGTCAGAGCAGCAGTGAGATTTCTTCCCTGTGGTTCTCTGCTGGTTTTTCGACGTGGAGAGACTCTTCTCTGCCTCGTCAGCATCATGAGGTTGTTGAGGCTCCCCAGAGGATCCACGATAGTCACGTCTCTCTCCTGTGTGAACAACAAGTCAGACAGATGGTTTAAGGCCCACAACAGCAGAAATCCACTGTAAAAGGTGATGTGTAGCCATGATGTTGTACAAACAATGACGTCTGTAATGAATGTTCATTATTTGACATTTGTCTTAAGATTGTCAAGTGAACAACAATAGTCATATAACGTGTAAGGTAACTTATTTGAAAAGTCATTACTTCATTACATTGCTCAACATTTGTCATAATTATTTAAAGCAGTTCATTTGTATCCGCTCTCTCGTTGGACTTCGGCCGCATATTTTCCCCCATTTTCGTCAAATCTGAAAACGTTAAAGCCACGCACATTTCCTGAAGAATTGCAAAAAGTCACAATAAGGATGTAGCAATTGCATATGTCCCCTATAAAACCAAAATCAGTTCAACAACTGCAGAGTTTGTGCCTTTGTTTTTAAGACAGTACTTACTAGTGTTAATCAGGGCCCGTTCATCGTTAGAACCATTGGATGCCTTAACATGCCTTTGGGAAACCGAGCCCAGATATCCAGTTTCCTCATCTTCATCCTCCCCTTCCTCCAATGTGACAGTCATCTCCCCCTCCTCCTCTTTCACTCCAAAAACAGATTCTTCCTCTTTCTCCTCTTCTTTCACTGTAACATCCTCCTCCTCTTTCACTCTGAACGCATCTCCCTCTTCTTTCACTCTGAACGCATCTTCCTCCTCTTTCACTCTGAACGCATCTTCCTCTTCTATCACTGAAACGTCTTTCTCTTCTTCTTTCACTGTAACATCCTCCTCCTCTTCTATCAATGAAACGTCTTTCTCTTCTTCTTTCACTGTAACATCCTCCTCCTCTTCTTTCACTGAAACGTCTTTCTCTTCTTCTTTCACTGTAACAGCCTCACCGTCTACCTGTTTTTGTATTTTGACATCCTCTTCCTCCTCTTTCACGACAATGTTTAGCCACATAACCTCTTTCTTCGTCCAGCAGATCTCCTCTTCTTTAGGAGAGTAGCTTAGTGACCGCATGGTCGGGGATGTTAGCTAGCTAGGCTAATGCTAACTTAACCAGCCCGCTAACTGACTAATAACAACACCGTAAATATGAAATTAAAACGGATAACTAACTAGACGATAGAAGTGGGTTTAAAACACAGTGGCTAATATACACTAAAGCGTCTAAAGAGCTTTATTGGTTCGGCTATTTTGGCTAGCAAGCTACCGAGGCGTCTGACTGACTGTTGTTGCTGTTGAAAGAAGCGTTCCGTCCACTAGATTATACGTCACACTAACAGCATTGCCTTAAAGTCGCAGACCGCCATCTGCTGACTGGAGTGGGTAACGCAGTTGAGTAAAACGTATATTTTATTTTCAGACAAAAAATGAAAGGATAGGAATCAGGGACGTCGCTAGAACTAAAATATTGTAATGACCTGACTAGATCATAAATGAACAATTGTCCAGACAGAGGCTTGAGTTTGCGAATTGACGGTTTATTAAACCAACTTTACACAGGCTACTGTTTGGGCCGTAGCACACGCCAAATAGATGACAGATAACCCACAAGCCAATCGTGACCTTCTCTTGTGAAGCCCAGACGTAAGAGAGAGAGAACAAAGGCTGAACCTGGTCTTAACTTCCAATGCTCCAACCCCTGCCCAACCCCCCTCCACGCCACTCTGCCAACCACCAGGATGCCCGGCATCAGAACATTCCAGGCATTCCCGTGATTGGCAGATAGCAGGTTGATTGACATGTCGGACCCCGCGAACACTGGGTACTGGTCAGTACAACACAACCACCTCCTAGCCTAACACATAACACACAGCTGTCTGTGCGGGTCGCTACACAGCCCCCCCACCACAAAGTCCCTCGTCCCCGAGGGAACAAACAAAGTCTCTGAAGCGACCCGGAGGTCTCCTTTGCCTGCGTGGCCGTGATGGTCGCAGAGTGTCCCTCTGGGAACCAGGGGATGAAGGCAGGGATATGGGGGACAAGGAAGCGGGAACGGGTAATACAGTCCGTGGCTCTGGGGAACCACGCGGTGACACAGGGGGGGAGACAGGGGGAGTGGGCTGTCTGGAGCCTTGTCTGCGGCACCTGGGGGTGGGTGCCTGGAGAATGTCATTGCCAGAGAGGGGAATTGTGGGGGTTCCTGGGGTTTGGGGAGAAGAGGCCCCTCTGTATGGGGCTAACCTGTCCCGGTGCAGTGCCACCTTTCTCCCCCTGGGAGGAAGCTGCACCCGGTACACAACCTCCCCTACCCTCTCCAGGACACTGCAGGGTCCCACCCAGTGACTGTCCAACTTGGGGCATCTGCATTTTTTCCTTAGGGGGCTGTAGACCCAGACCAGCTCCCCAGCCACAAAGTGCCTTCCCCGGGTGTGCACGTCATAGTTCCTTTTCTGCCTCACACCTGCATTCACCAGCTGCTCTCTGGCGAAGGTGTGGGCTGTCTCCAGGCGGTCCTGGAGTCTCCGGGCATACTCCGGCCCCGGAGGAACATGAGGGCTATCCAGGGGCCGACCAAACGCCATCTCCGCAGGGGTGCGGATCTCTCTCCCCAGCATGAGGAGGGCAGGCGTGCAGGAGGTGGAGTCTTGGACAGCGGAGCGGCATGCCATGAGGACCATAGGCAGGTGCTTGTCCCAGTCACGCTGGTGTTTGGAAGAGACGATGGCCAGCTGCTGTCCAAGCGTTTTGTTGAAGCGCTCCACAAGGCCATCACTTTGAGGATGGAGAGGAGTAGTGCGGGTCTTGTGCATACCCAGCCTCTCACACATGGTGGCGAACACACGGGACTCAAAGTTTCTGCCTTGGTCGCTGTGGATGGACTCTGCAGCTCCAAACCTGCTGAACATCCCCGCTGTCAGGGCGTCGACGATGGTCTCTGCCTCCTGGTCAGGCAGAGCATAGGCCTCGGGCCATTTTGTGAAATAGTCCATGGCCGTGAGCACCCAGCGGTTTCCACTGTCTGTGGTGGGGAACGGCCCAACTACATCCACTCCCACCCTCTCCATGGGAGCCCCCACTGGGAACTGTTGGAGCTGAGCATGAGAGCGGCCTGGGGGGCCCTTTCTCGCTGTGCAGTTGTCACAGCGGCGACAAAAGTCCTCCACATCCCTCTTGTGCTGCCCCCAGTAGAAGCCCTGACGGAGACGGCGCAGTGTTTTTGTGACCCCAAAGTGTCCAGTCCCCACACCCCCATGAGTACTCTGGAGCACAGCCTCCCGCAATGCTTTTGGGACCACCACCTGCCACCTCTCCTCTCCCGTAGCTGACTCCTTCCATGCCCGCTGTAGCACGCCATCAGCCAGCCGCAGTCTCTCAAACTTCGACCACAACCCTTTGGTCGCGAGTGAGAGCGCTGTCACCTCTTCCCATGGTGGCCTCACCTGCGCCTCTACCCACTGTAGCACTGGCTGTAGGTCTGTGTCCCGTCCCTGCTGCTGCCGCCATTCAGAAACGTCGACAGTCTGCAGCTCACAGCAGACAGGCCCGCTCGCCCGACACACTGTGGCACAGACACCCTCCTCTGCACGCAGCTCTCTCTCCCGTCCCTCTCTCCGTTCACAGTGGCGGCAGCCGTCTGCAGTACAGGGCCGACGGGACATGGCGTCGGCGTTGGAGTGGCGTGCCCCTGCCCTGTGCACCACCGTGAAGTCATACGGCTGAAGCTCCTCCAACCAGCGTGCCACCTGCCCCTCTGGCTCTCTGAAAGACATGAGCCACTGGAGAGCAGAGTGGTCAGTCCTTACAGTAAAGGGCAGACCACCCAGGTAGTACTTGAAGTGTTTGACGGAAGCCACAACAGCCAAGAGCTCCCGCCGGGTGACACAGTAGCGGCGCTCATGTTTGTCAAATGTTTTGCTGAAGTACGCCACCACTCTCTCCCCCTCTGGCCCCACCTGGGCCAGCACCCCACCCATGCCCACGTTGCTCGCGTCTGTGTCCAGGATAAAGGGCAAGGTGAGGTCAGGGGGGGCTGAGCACGGGGGCCTCGATCAGTGCACGTTTGAGGGTGTTGAACGCCTCCTCACACTCCACTGTCCAAGTGAAAGCCTTGTCCTTCGGCAGCAGGCGGTTCAGTGGAGCAGCAACGCTTGAGAAGCCCCGTACAAACCTCCTGTAGTACGAGGCCAGGCCCAGGAAGCTCTTCAGCTGACGCTGGTCGGTGGGGGTGGGCCAGTCTCTGACAGCCCCTACCTTGTCCTCCATGGTGCTGATCCCCTCCTTCCCCACTCGGTGGCCCAAGAAGGACACCTCTCTCCTCATGAAGTGGCACTTCTCGGGGTGGAGCTTCAGACCTGCGGCAGCCACCCTCTCCAGCACACGCCGTAGCGCCCCCAGGGCTGACTGGAAGGAGCTGCCATGGGCCAGGATGTCATCGAGGTATACCAGACACTGCTGTCGGGGGATGCCATCCAGCACCCTGTCCATCAAACGCTCAAAAGTAGCTGGAGCGTTGCACAGGCCAAAGCACAGGACCTTGAACTGTCAGTGTCCTCTGTTAGTGGAGAACGCAGTTTTGGCTCTGGCCTCTGGGGAGAGGGGCACCTGCCAGTAGCCACTGCGGAGGTCTAGTGAGGAGAACCAGGAGGACCCCCTAACCAGGTCCAGCGACTCATCGATACGTGGTATGGGGTATGAGTCCTTCCTGGTTACCTCATTCAGCCGCCTGTAGTCCGCACAGAACCTCAGCTTGCCCCCCTTCTTCGGAACCATGACGACTGGCGCCGCCCAGGGGCTGTCTGAGGGCTCAATGAAGTCTGCCCGCTGCATCTCCAACACAGCCTTGTCTGCCGCCTCCTGGCGTGCCAGCGGGATACGGCGGGGACGCATCTTGATGGGTCGAGCATCACCTGTGTCGATCTCATGCTGCACCAGATGAGTCTGACCCACCTCTTCCTCACTCAACGCAAAGCTGTCTCTGAATTCAAACAGCAACTGCCACAACCGTTCCTGCTGCTCGGGGTCAAGACCAACACAGTTCCTCCCCCATATCTCCCTCACTGCAGACAGTGTCCTCTCCTCTCCCATCTGGGGTAGCTGGGCTGGGGGGGTGCGGCCCGGGCTCACAGAGGGCTGTGTCATGGAGGTAGCTGGGGGAATGTAACACACCGCCGTAGGTGACAGGGGGACTGGGGAAAAGTCACACACAGCTGTGGGGGAGGGGGCGCAGCCATGAGTCTCTGCTGCTTTAACTGTTGGAGTAAAGGGTTTGTTGGGTTGAGTGAATGTGACATTAGGGGGGGCCATGGTGACTTCCGTCCCTCCCTGGAAGCTCAGTGTGCCCCTATTTAGGTCTAACTGGCAGCCTGTGCTCCTAAGAAAGTCCAACCCCAGGATACAAGGGTCCTGCACAGCCGCCACCCACACAGGATGACGCACAGTCCTGCCCCCTACTGTCAGAGTCATTATTCCCTTCCCTTTCATGGGTGCCAGCTCACCTGTGACTGTGCGGAGCTGCACAGTTGTAGGCTCACACTGAGTCCAACCTGGCACAATATCTGGCCTCACCAGGGTTACTGTGGACCCAGTGTCCACCAGGGCGGAGCAGGGCACCCCCTCCACAGTGACAGGGACATGACAAAAGTCCCCAACACAGGTCCGGCCCACCACAACAACAGGCTCCATCCGCTTGCCCTCGTCTGCTTCTGGGGGAAGTGGAGCCTTGCTTCCCCGTCTGTGCCGGTGGGCTCCTCCTGAAGATGATGGTGGTTGGGATAGAAAGCCAGGGGTCCGCACTACCCGGTCTATGCGGACCCCGAGCCGTTTCCCTGAGCTCTGGGGGACATGGGGCAATCTCGGCGCAGATGGCCTGGCTGGCCACAACCCCAGCAGACCCTGGGACCAGGGCGTGTGTTTCGTGCCGCCTGTAGCGACACAGCACGAATGAGTTTTGTCATTTCGGCCACCCAAGCAGGCTTTTCCGGCTCCGGGCTGCTCTGCCCCCCAGCTCGCACAGAGGGTGTGTCTCCCTGCACCCCCACCAAAGCCCCAGCTGAAGCCCCAGCCCACACCAGCTCCCTCTCCAAAGCCATCTCCAAGGCTGTCTGCAATGACTCAGGATGAGCCAGCTGGGTCTGTATGCGCAGCTCCGTAGGAGAGAGCGCCTGTATGAACTGGTCCCGTGCTAGCTCGCTCTGCACGGAGGGGGGCATGTGAGCATATGCCCGCCGAGAGAGGCTCTCAATGTCATTAGCTAGCACCCGTAGAGGCTCTCCAGGCTGCCTGCGTCTATTACTCAGTTCGGAGCGCAGTAGCCCGGGCTGTACACACTGTCCATAGCGCCTCCTCAGTGCGCCCACTAAAGCACCATAATCATGCCTGTCCTCGGGGCTAATCAATATCAAACAGGCCAGAGCTTCATCCGTGAGGCATAAAGCCAACTGCAGTGCCCTTTCTTCATCCGACCACCCCCTAAAATGAGCTAACAGTTCAAACTGAGCATGAAAAGCTTCCCAATCCGCCTTACCGGAATACTTCGGGGTCTTAACAGATACGGACGCAGCCGGGAACTGGGCGCCGCCATGTTTGTTTACATCCTGAGCCCCAGATTCCTCGTCACGCCGCGTCGACGTCACCACTTCGGTCCGCCCACCAGAATCCGCGCGAAATACAGTCGACGAAGCACTCATGCCCGCTTCAGCCGCCATCGCTCTAACGTCCTCCCTCAAGCGGCCTCTGGGCTCCGACGCCCTGGCGATCTCCTCAGACAGAACCCCCGACGTCCATTCACACGCACCTCCTTGGCCATAATCGTCCCCTACCTCCACCTTCACTTTCGGATTCCCTCGAAGCATTTTCAATCCCCGTTCTCACCTACGGTAGCTAGCCACATAAGTCAGCTAGCTAGCTGGCTAACTTGTATCAACGTTTTTACTTCTGACACCAATGTAATGACCTGACTAGATCATAAATGAACAATTGTCCAGACAGAGGCTTGAGTTTGCGAATTGACGGTTTATTAAACCAACTTTACACAGGCTACTGTTTGGGCCGTAGCACACGCCAAATAGATGAGAGATAACCCACAAGCCAATCGTGACCTTCTCTTGTGAAGCCCAGACGTAAGAGAGAGAGAACAAAGGCTGAACCTGGTCTTAACTTCCAATGCTCCACCCCCCTGCCCAACCCCCCTCCACGCCACTCCGCCAACCACCAGGATGCCCGGCATCAGAACATTCCAGGCATTCCCGTGATTGGCAGATAGCAGGTTGATTGACATGTCGGACCCCGCGAACACCGGGTACTGGTCAGTACAACACAACCACCTCCTAGCCTAACACATAACACACAGCTGTCTGTGCGGGTCGCTACAGTATTGTCCATGTAACGTTATGCCCCCTTGTGAGTTAATAGTATTGCATGCTGTAGCAGACTATATAAAGAGGAAGACCTCTATTGACGATTCAGTTCGTTGTAACATCTCGTCTGGACAGGTCACCGTCCTTAGTTAGTTAGTTAGTTAGTTAGTTAACATTAACTAGTTCATTCTCACAAAAGTGAGAACTGCTCTAGATTGGAAACTTACGTTAATGAGTGTAAAGCCATGTTGGCTTTATGAAAACGATATACAATATATGGGAAATAATATAGTTGAGGGAAATAATCCAAACCTAGTTGTGCCTAGTTAGGACATAACGTTATCTAGCTAGATAACGGTACTGTACTGTAGCTCATACAACGCCGACGGTCAAACCCGGCTTTCTAATATTTACGGTAATTAACTATAGTAACGTTATGGAAGATATTCACAGAAAACCATCATTGTCTTCATTATTCATCATTAGTATGTTATATTATTATATAAATTATTTCGATACATATTCAGAGTCAAACATCAACGCGACATTACCGTTTTAACTGTTGTCGCAGACAAACTTGTCACCATCTTTTTCAGTTGTAATTGCGAAGTTCCCGGAAGAAGTCCAGCAACAACGGAGGTTCCTCGATGAACCCACCTTCTAACAAGTTCTTTGACGAACCTTTTGGGGCTGTTTTTCATTGACCAAGAACCCTACGGTTCTTAGGGGATCTGAGAACAACTCCAGTTCAACCCTTCATTTTTAGAGTTGTAGTCGGCTCTATTTACTCTCAGATTCAAAACTTGCTGATTAGCATCAACGATCAAGTCAGCTGCTGCTGCTCCAATACTGTATGAGGTGAGACGGTGAACTGATGTTGAACCGGGCAGTCAGCTGCTGCTGCTCCAATACAGTATGAGGTGAGACGGTGAACTGACGTTGAACTGGGCAGTCAGCTGCTGCTGCTCCAATACAGTATGAGGTGAGACGGTGAACTGATGTTAAACTGGGCAGTCAGCTGCTGCTGCTCCAATACAGTATGAGGTGAGACGGTGAACTGACGTTGAACTGGGCAGTCAGCTGCTGCTGCTCCAATACAGTATGAGGTGAGACGGTGAACTGATGTTAAACTGGGCAGTCAGCTGCTGCTGCTCCAATACAGTATGAGGTGAGACGGTGAACTGATGTTAAACTGGACAGTCAGCTGCTGCTCCAATACTGTATGAGGTGAGACGGTGAACTGATGTTGAACCGGGCAGTCAGCTGCTGCTGCTCCAATACAGTATGAGGTGAGACGGTGAACTGATGTTGAACCGGGCAGTCAGCTGCTGCTGCTCCAATACAGTATGAGGTGAGACGGTGAACTGACGTTGAATCATAATAATTAAGTTAATAAAAATGTATTAGTGAAACTTTAAATTAAATATATTATGCTATTGTTATCATATAGAAACATCATGGAATATTGTACATCATATTAAATATATTACTCTATTGTTATCATATAGAAACATCATGGAATATTGTACATCATATTAGCATCAACATACATTATTGTTTCATTAAATTTCACATAAGGATATTTCATATTTAAAAGTTCAGAAGTCAGAACCCATCACCTGCTATGTAAAAGAGACAGAAGAATGTACAATGGTCAATGCTACCTGGGATCCTTGGGACATCCCTACCCTAAACCCTAACCTTAACCCTTTTAAATGCCAACTTCAATGGGCTAGGGACGTCCCAAGGATGTGTAATTTCTCACCCCTTTTGGCTGTAGGAAAGTAAATTTCTCCTCAGGCACACACATTTGTTCTTTGATATTATGAAGGTAATTTGTGTCAAATGTACTTTTCCCCACTCATTCACCCCATCTCTTTACATTGCTTATTTATATTCAGTGGCCTGACTGCATCCAGACTGTCAAAGGCCCATCCTGGTAGATCTGAACCTAATGCAGCTTGGAGTGATCAGACGACAGAAGTCACATTTAGGTGCCAGGTGTAACTGAGGCTGTAGATGCTCCATATCCATTACTTTGAGTGTTTTATATAATATGATTAAATGTGTTTCTTTCTGTGTTGCAGGTGCAGTCAAGAAATGGAACAGCAAGGCCACAGAACATGACATAAGCAGAGCTGTGGGAGACCACCTCAAGCCCCTGGTAGAGCCGGGGGTGGTGTTTATCACTCCACCAGCAGAGCTGTGGGAGACCACCTCAAGACCCTGGTAGAGCCGGGGGTGGTGTTTACCACTCCACCAGGCCTTCAGCAGGCTGGAAAAGTGGGATTGATCTGTTTGATCCATTTGTTTGTTTCAGTAGTTGGATCCTTTGACGTATTGATTTCAACAAATGGACTGGGTTGGCTGAAAAGTGATACTAAAACGTACATACCAGCACTATTTTGACATAGTGGGAGATATACTGAATTTATACTGTTTTTCATACTAAAGATGGACCAAGATCCGTGTTGCTTTTGCACAGATTTGTTCATTGGTTTAGCAAGAGTCTGCTGATTGGTCAGTCATTGGGTTCATTTATTTTGCAATATGTTCAAATCAAGCTTTATTTATACAGCACATTTCAGACATGATACTTAAACAAGCTCCTTATAAACTGCACAAGCACCAAAAACGCTGTTGTTTTGACAAGTAGCAATAAATCACTGATATCGATTAGGGGGGAAATCAACTGAACAAAACATGTGGAAATGAGATATATTTTACCTCACTGGTTAGAGGACAACCTGCAGAAGACAGTCAGCTACATATTGGGAGTGATGCATTTAAATTTATGGGTTGCAAAACAAAGGAACGCAACACTTATTTGTCATAACTAATCTATATCATGTTGAAATCATAACTCATCGATATAACGCTAAAATCATTTGTGCGACAGGAGGGAGATGAGGTTGCACTTCCTGTTAAAACTAACAGCTGAAAAACCACACGGAATCTGGGAGTAATGTGTACATCACTGGTTAGAGGACAACTTGTAGAAAACAGATCGCTACATTTTGAGGTGTTCCATTTTGATTCAAGTGGGTCATCAACATGGTAAGTGTAACACAGCTCTTTTTGTGTTAGTCACTTTTTGTTAAATCACATAAATAGTACTCTTTCAATTCAGAGCCTGGATTTTCCCCCTGAGGCTAATATCCATATCATGTTGAAATCAATAGAACAGGGGACAAACATTTAGGCTTCTACATTGTGACATCATTAAAATACTCCTTCTACAATGTTTAAACATTCTACATTGTGACATTATTTCATTGATATCATGAAACAACTCCTTCATGTATGTATTTTCTAATATTTGATCAGAGATCTTTTATCAGATTATCTCTGGTCACAGCTATGAGATTTCTCTCCTATGTGTGTGCTCTGGTGTTGAGTCAGATGGCAAGCTTGAACAAAACTCTTCCCACATTGATCACAGCTATAAGATTTCTCTCCTGTGTGTTTTCTCTGGTGTACTGTCAGATAGCGAGATGTAGTAAAACCCCTCCCACATTGAGCACAGCTATAAGGTTTCTCTCCTGTGTGTGTTATTTGGTGTTGAGTCAGATGGCCAGCTTGAACAAAACTTTTCCCACATTGATCACAGCTATAAGGTTTCTCTCCTGTGTGTGTTCTCTGGTGCACTGTCAGATCACTAGATTGACAAAAACTCTTCCCACATTGATCACAGCTATAAGGTTTCTCTCCTGTGTGTGTTCTTTGGTGTAAAGTCAGAGAGCCAGACGTAGTAAAACTCTTCCCACATTGACCACAGCCATAAGGGTTATCTCCTGTGTGTATTCTCTGGTGTATAGTTAGATAGCTAGATCTAGTAAAACTCTTCCCACATTGATCACAACTATAAGGTTTCTCACAACTATAAGGTTTCTCTCCTGTGTGTATTCTCTGGTGTATAGTTAGATAGCTAGATCTAGTAAAACTCTTCCCACATTGATCACAGCCATAAGGTTTCTCTCCTGTGTGTGTTCTCTGGTGTAATGTCAGATGGCCAAATCTAGTAAAACTCATCCCACATTGATCACAGCTATAAGGTTTCTCTCCTGTGTGTATTCTTTGGTGTAAAGTCAGAGAGTCAGATCTAGTAAAACTCTTCCCACATTGATCACAGCTATAAGGTTTCTCTCCTGTGTGTATTCTCTGGTGTAAAGTCAGAGAGCCAGATGTAGTAAAACTCTTCCCACATTGACCACAACTATAAGGTTTCTCTCCTGTGTGGATTCTCTGATGAATTTGAATGCCTGATGAGGAGGTGAATCTCTTCCCACAGTCAGAGCAGCAGTGAGTTCTCTTCCCTGTGGATCTCTGCGAGTGTTTCTTGATGTGTTCTGATCTGGAGAGCCTCTTCTCTGCCTCGTCAGCATCATGATGTTGTTGAGGCTCCCCAGAGGATCCACGACTGTCCCGTCTCTCTCCTGTGCGAACAACAAAGTCAGATGATTAAAGGCCCACAACAGTGGAAATCCACTGTAAAAGGTGATGCCAACAGCATAGCCATGATGTTGTACAACAATTGAATTCTGTAATGAATGTTAAAATTATTTGACAGTTGTCTTAAAATGAGCAAGAATAGTCATATTTTAGTAGTAACATCGATGATTGTAGAGTAGAAATAAGTTATTCATGTTGTTGAAACTCTAAGCAGTGTGCCAGACGACTTTTGGTCTCTAATATAGGCCCCTTTCTGTGTTTAATACAATTGCGGCACGAGGGCGATGCACATGCAATTTGGTTGTAGAAACTCCTCCCTGCTAATGAGGAAACTGACAGTTATGGATGTAGTATATCTTAAATGGTGAGCAAAGATTTCAGTTTTTCAGTGTATTCTGAATATGAATGGGGGAAAACTCAGGGGAGTGCATTTCACACTACTTTGGAACATAATTGTAAGGCTCGTTTGAATGTCCTGTGTAATATAATGTTTGCTACCGTATTAAGAAATGTGTTTAATTATTGAAGAATCGCGTTAATGACAGTATCTATTTGGGTGTTGTCAATCAATCAATCAAGTTTATTTTATATAGCCCTTCGTACATCAGCTAATATCTCGAAGTGCTGTACAGAAACCCAGCCTAAAACCCCAAACAGCTAGTAATGCAGGTGTAGAAGCACGGTGGCTAGGAAAAACTCCCTAGAAAGGCCAAAACCTAGGAAGAAACCTAGAGAGGAACCAGGCTATGAGGGGTGGCCAGTCCTCTTCTGGCTGTGCCGGGTGGAGATTATAACAGAACATGGCCAAGATGTTCAAAATGTTCATAAGTGACAAGCATGGTCAAATAATAATCAGGAATAAATGTCAATTGGCTTTTCATAGTCAATAAAGTTATGATTTTTTTAAATGTATTTTTAATTACATTTTTCCCCCACCTTTATTTAACCAGGTGGCCAGTTGAGAACAAGTTCTCATTCACAACTGCGACCTGGCCAAGAAAAATCAAAGCAGTGCAACAAAAAAACAACACAGAGTTACACATGGGATAAACAAAAGTACAGTCAATAACACAATAGAAAAATCTATATACAGTGTGATGGAGTAAGGAGGTAAGGCAATAAACAGGCCATGCTATGGGTGGGTGTTGCTATGGTGACCAGTGAGCTGAGTTAAGGCGGAGCGTTACCTAGCAAAGACTTATAGATGACCTGGAGCCAGTGGGTTTAGCGATGAATATGTAGCGAGGACCAGCCAACGAGGCTTTGGTGACAAAACGGATGGCACTGTGATAGACTACATCCAGTTTGCTGAGTAGAGTGTTGGAGGCTATTTTGTAAATGACATCACTGAAGTAAAGTATCGGCAGGATAGTCAGTTTTACGAGGGTATGTTTGGCAGCGTGAGTTTAGGAGTCTTTGTTGCGAAATAGGAAGCAGATTCTAGATTTAATTTGGGATTGGAGATGTTTAATGTGAGTCTGGAAGGAGTTTACAGTCTAACCAGACACCTAGGTAATTGTAGTTGTCCACATCTTCTAAGTCAGAACCATACAGAGTAGTGATGCTAGTCGGGCGGATGCGGGCAGCGATCGGTTGAAGAGCATTTAGTTTTACTAGCGTTTAAGAGCAGTTGGAGGCCAAGGAAGGAGAGTTGTATGACATTGAAGCTCATTTGGAGGTTTGTTAACACAGTGTCCAAAGAAGGGCCAGATGTATACAGAATGGTGTCGTCTGCGTAGAGGTGGATCAGAGAATAACCAGCAGCAAGAGCATCATTGATATATACAGAGAAAAGAGTCGGCCAGAGAATTGAACCCTGTGGTACCCCATAGAGACTGCCAGAGGTCTGGACAACAGGCCCTCCGATTTGACACACTGAACTCTATCTGAAAAGTAGTTGGTGAAGCTGGGGAGGCAGTCATTTGAGAAACCAAGGTTGTTGAGTCTGCCGATAAGAATGTGGTGATTGACAGAGTCGAAAGCCTTGCCTTAACCTTAATCAGACACCTCATAGTGAGCTACAGGTAGGAATCAGCAATGAATCCCAATAATGAGACACCTCTGGGGAGGGGTGTCAGCAACATTTAAAAAAAAATATATGCAGTGGGGAGAACAAGTATTTGATACACTGCCGATATTGCAGGTTTTCCTACTCCCTCTGGTCGGGTTATGTTGACGAGCGGCTCCCTCTGGTCGGGTTATGTTGACGAGCGGCTCCCTCTGGTCGGGTTATGTTGACGACCGGCTCCCTCTGGTCGGGTTGTGTTGACGACCGGCTCCCTCTGGTCGGGTTGTGTTGACGACCGGCTCCCTCTGGTCAGGTTATGTTGACGACCGGCTCCCTCTGGACAGGTTATAGTGACGAGCGGCTCCCTCTGGTCAGGTTATGCTGACGGTTATGACTTCGAGTCATTTGTGTGTCTTAATTATTTGATCCAACAGAATGCTTAAAGCATCAGACAAGTTCAGTACGTATATTTGATTTTATAAAAACACATGTGGCGATTGGTAGAAAGAACAGATGACTCTTGGTTGACCAAGATGTATTTTAGTTGGGGACAGCACTAGAACATGATTTTGGGGCTCCCGAGTGGCGCAGCGGACACTGCATCTCAGTGCTTGAGGCGCCACTACAGACACCCTGGATCAAATCCAGACTGTATCACAACCGGCCGTGATTGGGAGTCCCATAGGGCGCACAATTGGCCCAGCATCGTCCGGGGTAGGCAGTCATTGTAAATAAGAATTTGTTCTTAACTGACTTGCCTAGTTAAATAAAGGTTACATTTAAATAAATAAATAAACAGTGTTTCATGATAAACCATTTTTTACAAATCCGTCAAGACACCAACTTTGAGAAGGGTTTAAAACAAAGGTTTCAAACCAATTCATTAATGTAATTGAATCTAGGTATGTCTTGCCATTAATGTAAAGGCATGAAAAAAATTGGCTGAATATTATACAATGACTTATCAACAGCTCTAATAATTTGACCCCCACAGGAAATCTTCACTGGCAATTCTAGAATATACTATATAGCCTAGAAACCTGGTTAAACTATCATTATGACATCATGGATGAATTCTAGAATATACTATATAGCCTAGAAACCTGGTTAAACTATCACTATGACATCATGGATGAATTCTAGAATATACTATATATCCTAGAAACCTGGTTAAACTATCATTATGACTAGAGGTCGACCGATTAATTAGGGCCGATTTTCAAGTTTTCATAACAATCGGAAATCTGTATTTTCGGACACCGATTTGGCCGTTTTTTTAACACCTTTATTTAATCTTAATTTAACTAGGCAAGTCGGTTAAGAACACATTCTTATTTTCAATGACGGCCTAGGAATGGTGGGTTAACTGCCATGTTCAGGGGCAGAACGGCAGATTTTCACCTTGTCCGCTCGGGGGATCCAATCTTACAACCTTACAGTTAATTAGTCCAACGCTATAACCACCTGCCTCTCGTTGCACTCCACAAGGAGACTGCCTGTTACGCGAATGCAGTAAGCCAAGGTAAGTTGCTAGCTAGCATTAAACTTATCTTTTAAAAAAACAATCAATCAATCATAATCACTAGTTAACTACACATGGTTGATGATATTACTAGATATTATCTAGCATGTCCTGCGTTGCATATAATCTGACTGAGCATACAAGCATACAAGTATCTAAGTATCTGACTGTGGTAGGTGGTAGGCGGCAGCAGGCGCGTAAACATTCATTCAAACAGCACTTCCGTGCTTTTGCCAGCAGCTCTTCGTTGTGCGTCAAACATTGCGCTGTTTATGACTTCAAGCCTATCAACTCCCAAGATGAGGCTGGTGTAACCGATGTGAAATGGCTAGCTAGTTAGCGCGCGCTAATAGCGTTTCAAACGTCACTCGCTCTGAGCCTTGGAGAGGTTGTTCCCCTTGCTTTGCCTGGGTAACTCTGCTTCGAGGGTGGCTGTTGTCGTTGTGTTGCTGCATGGGTAACTCTGCTTCGAGGGTGGCTGTCGTTGTGTTCCTGGTTCGAGCCCAGGGAGGAGCGAGGAGAGGGACGGAAGCTATACTGTTACACTGGCAATACTAAAGTGCCTATAAGAACATCCAATAGTCAAAGGTTAATGAAATACAAATGGTATAGAGGGAAATAGTCCTATAATTCCTATAATAACTACAACCTAAAACTTCTTACCTGGGAATATTGAAGACTCGTGTTAAAAGGAACCACCAGCTTTCATATGTTCTGAGCAAGGAACTTAAACGTTAGCTTTCTTACATGGCACATATTGCACTTTTACTTTCTTCTCCAACACTTTGTTTTTGCATTATTTAAACCAAATTGAACATGTTTCATTATTTATTTGAGGCTAAATTGATTTTGATGTATTTTGATGTATTAAGTTAAAATAAGTGTTCATTCAGTATTGTTGTAATTGTCATTATTACAAATAAATAAATAAATAAAAACATTTTTTTTTTTTTTTTTTTGGCCGATTAATCGGTGCCGGCTTTTTTGGCCCTCCAATAATCGGTATCGGCGTTGAAAAATCATAATCGGTCGACCTCTGTTTATAATGTGTTATTGTCTGCTTGATTTACAGTAGGGTCCCGTTAGTCTGTTTGGACACAGAGATACATACCTCATAATGTGTAGAGAACTGTTCCTTGATGGATCGGCTATTGTACAACACACAGAGCTATTTTCCTTTATTCAGGACATTTAGAATGACAACCCATTACAGAGTAGCCTAGTGGGATTATTCACAAAATTATCTAGTGATCAGGTTATGAAATGTCATGACAGACATTTTAGTTTCCATGTTTCACCTGAAATATTAAATGATTTATAGTCCTAGGTCTATGTTGTTGTTAGGTGAAGTTATGGGTCCTACAGTAGGTCTATGTTGTTGTTAGGTGAAGTTATGGGTTCTACAGTAGGTCTATGTTGTTGTTAGGTGAAGTTATGGGTCCTACAGTAGGCCTGTGTTGTTGTTAGGTGAAGTTATGGGTCCTACAGTAGGTCTATGTTGTTGTTAGGTGAAGTTATGGGTTCTACAGTAGGTCTATGTTGTTGTTAGGTGAAGTTATGGGTCCTACAGTAGGCCTGTGTTGTTGTTAGGTGAAGTTATGGGTCCTACAGTAGGTCTATGTTATTGTTAGGTGAAGTTATGGGTCCTACAGTTGTTGTTAGGTGAAGTTATGGGTCCTACAGTAGGTCTATGTTGTTGTTAGGTGAAGTTATGGGTCCTACAGTAGGTCTGTGTTGTTGTTCGGTGAAGTTATGGGTCCTACAGTAGGTCTATGTTGTTGTTAGGTGAAGTTATGGGTCCTACAGTAGGTCTATGTTATTGTTAGGTGAAGTTATGGGTCCTACAGTAGGTCTGTTATTGTTAGGTGAAGTTATGGGTCCTACAGTAGGTCTGTTATTGTTAGGTGAAGTTATGGGTCCTATAGTAGGTCTATGTTATTGTTAGGTGAAGTTATGGGTCCTACAGTAGGTCTATGTTATTGTTAGGTGACGTTATGGGTCCTACAGTAGGTCTGTGTTGTTTTTAGGTGAAGTTATGGGTCCTACAGTAGGTCTATGTTGTTGTTATGTGAAGTTATGGGTCCTATAGTAGGTCTATGTTATAGTTATGGGTCCTACAGTGGGTCTATGTTGTTGTTAGGTGAAGTTATGGGTCCTACAGTAGGTCTATGTTATAGTTATGGGTCCTACAGTAGGTCTATGTTGTTGTTAGGTGAAGTTATGGGTCCTACAGTAGGTCTATGTTATAGTTATGGGTCCTACAGTAGGTCTATGTTGTTATCAGGTGAAGTTATGGGTCCTACAGTAGGTCTATGTTGTTGTTAGGTGAAGTTATGGGTCCTACAGTAGGTCTATGTTATAGTTATGGGTCCTACAGTAGGTCTATGTTGTTGTTAGGTGAAGTTATGGGTCCTACAGTAGGTCTGTTATTGTTAGGTGAAGTTATGGGTCCTACAGTAGGTCTATGTTATTGTTAGGTGAAGTTATGGGTCCTACAGTAGGTCTATGTTGTTATCAGGTGAAGTTATGGGTCCTACAGTAGGTCTATGTTATAGTTATGGGTCCTACAGTAGGTCTATGTTGTTATCAGGTGAAGTTATGGGTCCTACAGTAGGTCTATGTTGTTGTTAGGTGAAGTTATGGGTCCTACAGTAGGTCTATGTTATAGTTATGGGTCCTACAGTAGGTCTATGTTGTTGTTAGGTGAAGTTATGGGTCCTACAGTAGGTCTGTTATTGTTAGGTGAAGTTATGGGTCCTATAGTAGGTCTATGTTGTTGTTAGGTGAAGTTATGGGTCCTACAGTAGGTCTATGTTATAGTTATGGGTCCTACAGTAGGTCTATGTTATCAGGTGAAGTTATGGGTCCTACAGTAGGTCTATGTTGTTGTTAGGGGAAGTTATGGGTCCTACAGTAGGTCTATGTTGTTGTTAGGTGAAGTTATGGGTCCTACAGTAGGTCTATGTTGTTGTTAGGTGAAGTTATGGGTCCTACAGTAGGTCTATGTTGTTGTTAGGTGAAGTTGTGGGCCAATTTGTTGTGGGCCAATACTTAATGTACAAACCCTCAGTTTCAGGCTGATGGCAAAGCTAGCTAAAGAGCATTTTACTGGTTGAAGTGTTTTATAAGTATAAAGCAGTTGATTTGCGACAATATCACAAACATATTAAGCAGGAGATTCAAAGGAGCCTAACAGTTGTAATCCAAAAGTAATGTGAAATGCTATTTTTGCTGTCAGCCTATGAGAACTCCCCTGGGTTTTCCCCCACAGTGGTGAATTAGTAACTAGCGACACAGAGCTTAATGTGAGTTTCCTTGAGTAGCACTCCTGATCTTGCGCTGTAATATTCAGAATACATTGTGGAAAACTAAAATCTTTGTTCACCATTTTTGTTCCAGACAGATATACTACATCCATAACTAGTGGTTTCCTCATTACCAGATATACTACATCCATTACTAGTGGTTTCCTCATTAGCAGGGAGGTGTTTCTGCAATCAAATTGTGTGCGCATCGCCCTCGTGCTGCAATTTTAGCAAATACAGAAAGGGGCCTTTTTTTTAGATCAAAGGTCGTCTGCCACACTGCTTAGGTTTCGACTGTCTTAAGACAATTGTAAAGTAATTTAACAGACCTCTGGGCATCACCTTTTACCTCAAATAAACAGTGGATTTCTGCTGTTGTGGGCCTTTAACCGTCTGACTTTGTTGTTCACACAGCAGAGATACGGACTATCGTGGATCCTCTGGGGAGCCTCAACAACAACATGATGCTGAAGAGGCAGAGAAGAGTCTCTCCACATCAGAACACCTCAAGAAACACCAGTGGAGACCCACAGGCAAGAAATCTCACCGCTGCTCTGACTGTGGGAAGAGATTCACCTCATCAGGCATTTAAAATTCACCAGAGAATACACACAGTAGAGAAATCTTATAGTTGTGGTCAATGTGGGAAGAGTTTTGGTCAATCTTGCCATCTGGTATCACACCAGAGAACACACACAGGAGAGAAACCTTACAGCTGTGGTCAATGTGGGAAGAGATGTTCTACATCTAGCAATCTGACTGTACACCAGAGAATACACACAGGAGAGAAACCTTATAGCTGTGGTCAATGTGGGAAGAGTTTTGGTCAATCTTGCCATCTGGTATTACACCAGAGAACACACACAGGAGAGAAATCTTATAGTTGTGGTCAATGTGGAAAGAGTTTTTCTACACCTGGCTCTCTGGCTCTGCACCAGAGAACACACACAGGAGAGAAACCCTATAGCTGTGGTCAATGTGGGAAGAGTTTTGGTCAATCTTGCCATCTGGTATCACACCAGAGAACACACACAGGAGAGAAACCCTATAGCTGTGGTCAATGTGGGAAGAGTTTTGGTCGATCTTGCCATCTGACTCAACACCAGAGAATACACACAGGAGAGAAATCTTATAGCTGTGGTCAATGTGGGAAGAGTTTTGGTCATTCTGCCAATCTGGTATCACACCAGAGAACACACACAGGAGAGAAACCTTATAGCTGTGGTCAATGTGGGAAGAGTTTTGGTCATTCTGCCAATCTGGTATCACACCAGAGAACACACACAGGAGAGAAACCTTACAGCTGTGGTCAATGTGGGAAGAGATATTCTACATCTGGCAATCTGACTGTACACCAGAGAATACACACAGGAGAGAAACCTTATAGCTGTGGTCAGTGTGTGAAGAGTTTTGGTCAATCTTGCCATCTGGTATCACACCAGAGAACACACACAGGAGAGAAACCTTATAGCTGTGGTCAATGTGGGAAGAGTTTTGGTCAATCTTGCCATCTGGTATCACACCAGAGAACACACACAGGAGAGAAACCTTACAGCTGTGGTCAATGTGGGAAGAGATGTTCTACATCTGGCAATCTGACTGTACTCCAGAGAATACACACAGGAGAGAAATCTTGTAGCTGTGATTAATGTGGGAAGAGTTTTGGTCAATCTGGAGAGCTGACAGTGCACCAGAGAATACACACAGGAGAGAAATCTCTTAGCTGTGACCAGAGATAATCTGATAAAATATCTCTGATCAAATATCAGAAAATGTATATATGAAGGAGTTGTTTCATGATATCAATGTCACAATGTAGAATGTTTTTAACATTGTAGTAGAAGTATTTTAATGTCTCAATGTAGAATGTTTTAATAAATAGTATATTAATATACTCTGCAGTAAGTCAGTCAGAATGTCACAGTGTAGAACCCTAAACGTTGTCCAATTGATTTCAACATGATATGGACATTAGGCTCATTGGGGGAAATCCAGGCTCTGAATTGAAAGAGTACTATTTATGTGATTTAACACAAAGTGACTAACAAAAAAAGAGTTGTCCTCTAACTAGTGATGTACACATTATTCCCAGAATCAACTGATTTCAACATAATATCGATGAGTTAAGACAAATAAGTGTTGTGTTCCTTTGTTTAGCGACCCCTAAATTTAAATGCATAACTCCAATAAGTAGCTGACTGTTTTCTGCAAGTAGTCCTCTAACCAGTGAGCCAAAAGATATCACCTATTTCCATGTTTTTTTAGTTGTTCGTTTCAACAGCTTGTACAGCCGGATTTCCACCCCTAATCGATATCCGTGATTTATTGCTACTTGTCAAAGCAACAGTGTTTTTGGTGCTTATGCAGTTTATAAGGAGCTTGTTTTAAAAAAAGACAATTATTGTGACCACATGTTAGGTTTTCAATTTATCCCAAACTGTTTCTGCATATTGGTTATTTATTTGGACACGTTAAAACTGTGTTTTGACATTGGGCTATCCCACCTAGCAAAATGTAATTGAAAAGCTGTTGAAAATAATACTATGCAATCAAATATTTCACATTTTACATTTCATGTAAGATTTAGTAATGAAAATTATTCATGCAACCAACTGACGTTTTTTTGGGGTACAATTATATTGACATTGTTGCCCTGTTTTTAGAATATCAGGGTTAATTCTCAGATGTGCCAACCCAAATGTACTAGAGCATGACATTGGTTGACTGGGCCCCGATCCAACAACATGCCTATCTAGTGAACCCTGAAAAGAGAGAGAAGCTCTGCAGTGAGGTGGAAAGTTACTGCAGATATTGCAGGAGTTTCCTCTTGAAATCAGACATGTCCGTGGTGAGAACAACCTGGTTGCTGATTGTCTCAAGGGTGGCAGTCAAAATGTTTTGTGTTTTGCGTTTAGCCAGTGCATTGCCATGGATCACAGTTTATTTTTACTGCACGTTTTTCCGTATTGGAGATGAGTTTTGTTTGGGCTCGTTCCAAGGGGACGAGAGTTGTAGAAGCTAGTGGGTTTTAGGAAGACGTGAGTTCTAGAAGCAGGTGAGTTTATAGAAGACGAGAGTTCTAGAAGCTAGTGAGTTTTAGGAAGAGGAGAGTTCTAGAAGCTAGTGAGTTCTAGAAGCTATAGAAAGAAAATTCTTTGTGGGAATAATAAAAAATAAATATTGTTTTTAATTGTTTGCCAGTAGACAGACACCATGTTTATATTGGTGATGGTGAAGCATTGTAGTTGATTATAATGTGAAATGGAAGTTGTTTTCTGTTGTTAGTGAGCATTCTCTTAAGGTGTTAGTTAGTCTTTGGTTTTTCCATTTATGTTTTGAGGTTGGACTTTAGCACGTATAGCTCGTTAGCACGTAGGACGCACTGATTGGTGTCACCTCGTTAGTCAGTATGTGTTACACCTGTGTTGGCTTGTCCATCTCCTTAGTGGGAAGGTGTTTCACCTGAGCTGGTCCAGGTTCTATTTAAGAGTTTCTGGCCCAGTGCTCCAGTTGTCTTGATAGATGTGGAGAGTCAACACCTTTAGTTGCTCCACCTTTTTGGTTTGCGTCCTGTCTTTAAGTTTGGTGTGGGATTTTCTTTTGTTTTCCTCTTCTTGGGCAGATTTAGTGGGTCTCATGGTGGGTGTCTTTTAGGTCCCAGTTGTTACTAGTCAACTTTCAGTGGACACCCCCATGGAATGCTCATTGGTCTTTCAGTTGTTAATCTTCTGTTTTTTTATGCTGTTATTTTTGTGTACTAAAACTTTCTGTTTATACTTTCTGTTTATTTTCATTGTTTTCTCCTGTGAAGCCATTGTGTTGCATCCATGTCTGAAATGTGCTGTATAAATAAATCTTGATTTGATTTCAACAAATTAATCCAATGACTGATCAATCAACAGACCCTCCATTTTAGTATGAAAAACAGATCAATCCCACTTTTCCAGCCTGCTGAAGGCGTGGTGGAGTGGTAAACACCACCCCTGGCTCTACCAGGGGCTTGAGGTGGTCTCCCACAGCTCTGCTTATGTCATGTTCTGTGGCCTTGCCGTTCCATTTCTTGACTGCCCCTACAACACAGAAACACATTTAGTCATATTATATAAAACACTCAAAGTAATGGATATGGAGCATCTATGGCCTCAGTTACACCTGGCACCTAAATGTGACTTCTGTCATCTGATCACTCCAAGCTGCATTAGGCTCAGATCTACCAGGATGGGCCTTTGACATAGTCTGGATGCAGTCAGGCCACTGAATATAAATAAGCAATGTAAAGAGATGGGTGAATGATTGGGGAAAAGTACATTTTACACGAATGACCTTCATAATATCAAAGAACAAATGTGTGTGCCTGAGAGAGGAAATCAACTTTCATACAGACAAAATGGGTGAGAACTTATGATGGGGTGTTTCCAACAGTAATATCTAACTAAATGCTTGTGTTCCTAACTCCAACAGTGACAGTTGACATGGATTATGCAGCTCCCGTCATCATCTACACATCTATCACTCACGTATTAATGCTAAATTGTAATTATTTTCAAATGTGTGTGCCTGAGGGGAGATTAACTTTCATACAGCCAAAAGGGGTGAGAAATTACACCAATATCAGTGGACAATTTGCACTAATGTAAATAAACATAGATGGAACATATTCCCTTTTGCTGACGTGATGAACCACTAAGGGGACATAAATATTTACCATCTAAACCATGTGTGACCTCTCACCTCTCTGGCTGTAGAAGTGTTCTTCCTAACCAGTCCCTCAACAGCTCTCTGACTGAGCTCCATCCTCACTGGGTCTTCAGAGGAGAGGAAGGCTGAGGAGGGATGAATGGATCAGTCAGTCAATAAAGCGTAGAGCTGCTGTCTATGCTGTCTGACAAAATCACTATTTTATTAGTTCATTAAAGTAAATAAGGCTTTATGACTGCTGAATACCAACTATCAATCACTTAGATCATGTATTTTCAGATAGAGATACATCCTTGGGACGTCCCTAGCCTGTTGAAGTTGACATTTAAAATGGTTAAGGTAGGGGTTAAGGTTAGGGTTTAGGGTAGGGATGTCCCAAGGATCTTGGATAGCATTGACCATTGTGCATTATTCTATCTCTTTTACATAGGATGGAGGTGTGTTCTAGTGGGTCTGGGCAGGTGTGATGTAGTTAATGGAGATGGGGGTGTGTTCTAGTGGGTCTGGGCAGGTGTGATGTAGTTCATGGAGATGGAGGTGTGTTCTAGTGGGTCTGGGCAGGTATGATGTAGTTCATGGAGATGGAGGTGTGTTCTAGTGGGTCTGGGCAGGTGTGATGTAGTTCATGGAGATGGAGGTGTGTTCTAGTGGGTCTGGGCAGGTGTGATGTAGTTAATGGAGATGGAGGTGTGTTCTAGTGGGTCTGGGCAGGTGGGATGTAGTTAATGGAGATGGGGGTGTGTTCTAGTGGGTCTGGGCAGGTGTGATGTAGTTAATGGAGATGGAGGTGTGTTCTAGTGGGTCTGGGCAGGTGTGATGTAGTTAATGTTTGTGTGATGTTGTTTGTATGTTTTGTATTTTTATAAAATATAAAATAAAATATTTTTAAAGTCCCAATGCAAAGTTAACCTCACTGTTCTATTTTTGGAGTTATTACAAAGTTACACCTTATTACATTAAACCAAACAGAATTCAGAAGAATGCCAAAGTCAGGTGTGAAGTAATATGGAGGACCAGCCTATTACCTATGATGTAAACTACAACAGAAATAACTTCAAATGTAGAACTTCAAATTAAACCAATCATTTGAACTCATGACTTGAGTGATAAAAGTAAACCAACGCTTTGGAAATACATAACACCTTCTCACCAAATATCAAAGAATGTTAGCTATATGCAGTTATCTTAGCCAGCCAGCTAACATTAGCTATATGCAGTTATCTTAGCCAGCCAGCTAACATTAGCTATATGCAGTTGACTTAGCCAGCCAGCTAATATTAGCTATATGCAGTTATCTTAGCCAGCCAGCTAACGTTAGCTATTTAGTTAACTATTTATTTAGTTTACTATTTAGCCAACTAGCTATTAGCCTAACCAGCGTGGCCAACCAGCACGGTTATGGTCAGCGAGACCAACTAACGTTACCGGATAAAAAGTTACAAAACTCCCCTAGTCTAATTCACAGATAACATGCTGAAAAGTAGTGATGGGGAAACAAAGCTGCCTGAACCATTGGCTCTTTCCTGCCAATTGTGTCAAAAATAGGTTCATTACTCAAGGCTTTGAGCGACACAGAATTTAGAACAGCCACATTATTATAGATGAAGTCACACGCCGTAGCAGCGTAGCCATTATGTCATATATTAAACCACTGGCCGTGTTCGAGAGCATCAAATCCATGCTGCGTTGTGGGTAAACGGTGACTGGTTGACTGATTTATAAATAATAATGAGTAGTTATTCATGACGCAAGGTGATTTGTAAATTAGTCAGTCAGCAGCCACCTGCACTGTCGGCTGCAATGTCGAACGAGCCCAATACCAAACCAATCAGGTGTTCGACGAAATGATTCTTCAGACGTCATTGATCACGTGCTGCTGATAAAGTGACACTGCTTTGAATTATACCGCTTAGCGACTTCAGTACATGCCTCATAGCTCCAGTCTCAAACTTAACCCCGTTCCTGCTGAAGAAGAGAAGGTCTGCTGGATGGAGAAAGAAGCTCTCGTGATAGAGGAGGAGGAAGAGGAGGCTGTTACAATACAAAAACAAGTAGAGGGTGAGGCTGTTATAGTGAAATAAGAAGAGAAAGACATTTCAGTTAAAGAAGAAGAAGACACTGTTTACAAAAAAATTGCTTTTCTTTCATTCAAAGACAAGGACATTTCTAAGTGACCCCAAACTTTTGAACGGTAGTATAGGAGCAGTATGGACCTAGTCTGTTCATTATATACATCTACATGATGTATTGTTACACCATGTAAGAGTAGTATAGACCTAGTCTGTTCATTATATACATCTACATGATGTAATGTTACACCATGTAGGAGCAGTATAGACCTCGTCTGTTCATTATATACATCTACATTATGTATTGTTACACCGTGTAGGAGCAGTATAGACCTAGTCTGTTCATTATATACATCTACATGATGTATTGTTACACCATGTAGGAGCAGTATAGACCTAGTCTGTTCATTATATACATCTACATGATGTATTGTTACACCATGTTGGAGCAGTATAGACCTAGTCTGTTCATTATATACATCTACATGATGTATTGTTACACCATGTAGGAGCAGTATAGACCTAGTCTGTTCATTATATACATCTACATGATGTATTGTTACACCATGTAGGAGCAGTATAGACCTAGTCTGTTCATTATATACATCTACATGATGTATTGTTACACCATGTAGGAGCAGTATAGACCTAGTCTGTTCATTATATACATCTACATGATGTATTGTTACACCATGTAGGAGCAGTATAGACCTAGTCTGTTCATTATATACATCTACATGATGTATTGTTACACCATGTAGGAGCAGTATGGACCTACAGTAACTAGCTACTTATTTAGATGTATGACTTAATGAAACTGCCTTAAATGTGCTGTAGTAAAAAAAAAAATATTCGCATTAATCAATCAACACATTCAGGTCTTTGTATGTGTCAATATAATAGTATTATTTAATTAAATCCATTTAAAATAATCTTTGTCTGAAAATAAAATATGATCCTCAACTGCGTTTCCCCTCCAGTCAGCAGACTGCGATGTGCGTCTTTCAGTCGATGCTACCAGCGTGACGTATAATCTAGTGGACGGTTCTTCATAAACAGCTCGCCAAAAAGTGACTTAACATATATATTTGAGAAGGGTCTATCTGCTGACCGCAGACTGGGGGGCACGGCATGTAGTGATTTTCATGTAGTGATGATTTACTACACACCGTGACCCCCAATAGTGCCATGCGAGAGTTGGGTTGGCTACACCAAAGATTATGAATATACTGACAAGATGTCTCTCAGCCCTAACAAGGGGAGTCGTTGTCCACAAAGCGGCACTGTGGGTTGTCTATCTCCCGTCTATCCTTTCATTGGATTGGTGGATACATCTTATTATTGTAATCTATTGTTTATATTCTATGAGGGTTTTTGTCGTCAACCGCCTGTATTCAATGGAGAGAGATGCTAAGCTACTAGCATGAATATGCACCGCCTGTATTCAATGGAGAGAGATGCTAAGCTACTAGCATGAATATGCACCACCTGTATTCAATGGAGAGAGATGCTAAGCTACTAGCATGAATATGCACCGCCTGTATTCAATGGAGAGAGATGCTAAGCTACTAGCATGAATATGCACCGCCTGTATTCAATGGAGAGAGATGCTAAGCTACTAGCATGAATATGCAAAGCGATCTGGAGACAACTCCTATGGTGTTTTTATCAAAGTTGTCGGTATGTCACGTGTCCACATAACAACTTAAGCATTACGAAACTTCTGTTGGATCAAGTAAACCTCACGTAGCAAATAAGCCTTTCATTTTGTTGTTGACCAAATTCGACACTTTCCACATTGGGTTGATAATTGTTTCCACTTGGATACAACCTGCTGTAACCTACTGGCATGACCTAGAGAGTTACAACCTACTGTAGCCTACTGGCATGACCTAGAGAGTTACAACCTACTGTAGCCTACTGGCAGGAACTAGAGAGATACAACCTACTGTAACCTACTAGCATGACCTAGAGAGATACAACCTACTGTAACCTACTGGCATGACCTAGAGAGATACAACCTACTGTAGCCTACTGGCGTGACCTAGAGAGATACAACCTACTGTAGCCTACTGGCGTGACCTAGAGAGATACAACCTACTGTAGCCTACTAGCATGACCTAGAGAGATACAACCTACTGTAGCCTACTGGCGTGACCTAGAGAGATACAACCTACTGTAGCCTACTGGCGTGACCTAGAGAGATACAACCTACTGTAGCCTACTGGCATGACCTAGAGTGTTACAACCTACTGTAGCCTACTGGCATGAACTAGAGAGATACAACCTACTGTAACCTACTGGCATGACCTAGAGAGTTACAATCTACTGTAACTTACTGGCATGACCTAGAGAGATACAACCTACTGTAGCCTACTGGCATGACCTAGAGAGATACAACCTACTGTAGCCTACTGGCATGACCTAGAGAGATACAACCTACTGTAGCCTACTGGCATGACCTAGAGATACAATCTACTGTAACCTACTGGCATGACCTAGAGAGATACAACCTACTGTAACCTACTGGCATGACCTAGAGAGATACAACCTACTGTAGCCTACTGGCATGACCTAGAGAGATACAACCTACTGTAGCCTACTAGCATGACCTAGAGAGTTACAACCTACTGTTGCCTACTGGCAGGAACTAGAGAGATACAACCTACTGTAACCTACTAGCATGACCTAGAGAGATACAACCTACTGTAACCTACTGGCATGACCTAGAGAGATACAACCTACTGTAGCCTACTGGCGTGACCTAGAGAGATACAACCTACTGTAGCCTACTGGCGTGACCTAGAGAGATACAACCTACTGTAGTCTACTAGCATGACCTAGAGTGTTACAACCTACTGTAGCCTACTGGCATGAACTAGAGAGATACAACCTACTGTAACCTACTGGCATGACCTAGAGAGTTACAATCTACTGTAACCTACTAGCATGACCTAGAGAGATACAACCTACTGTAACCTACTGGCATGACCTAGAGAGATACAACCTACTGTAGCCTACTGGCGTGACCTAGAGAGATACAACCTACTGTAGCCTACTGGCGTGACCTAGAGAGATACAACCTACTGTAGGCTACTAGCATGACCTAGAGTGTTACAACCTACTGTAGCCTACTGGCATGAACTAGAGAGATACAACCTACTGTAACCTACTAGCATGACCTAGAGAGATACAACCTACTGTAACCTACTGGCATGACCTAGAGAGATACAACCTACTGTAGCCTACTGGCGTGACCTAGAGAGATACAACCTACTGTAGTCTACTATCATGACCTAGAGTGTTACAACCTACTGTAGCCTACTGGCATGAACTAGAGAGATACAACCTACTGTAACCTACTGGCATGACCTAGAGAGTTACAATCTACTGTAACCTACTAGCATGACCTAGAGAGATACAACCTACTGTAGCCTACTGGCATGACCTAGAGAGATACAATCTACTGTAGCCTACTGGCATGACCTAGATAGTTACAACCTACTGTAGCCTACTGGCATGACCTAGAGAGTTACAATCTACTGTAGCCTACTGGCATGACCTAGAGAGATACAACCTACTGTAGGCTACTGACATGACCTAGAGAGTTACAATCTACTGTAGCCTACTGGCATGACCTAGAGAGAAACAACCTACTGTACTCTACTGGCATGACCTAGAGAGATACAACCTACTGTAACCTACTGGCATGACCTAGAGCGTTACAACCTACTGTAACCTACTGGCATGACCTAGAGAGATACAACCTACTGTAACCTACTGGCATAACCTAGAGCGTTACAACCTACTGTAACCTACTGGCTTGACCTAGAGAGCTAAAGTTGTAAAATTCCTGGATTTTAAATGAATATTTTCCAGTAATAATGATAATTTGTATCTTCCTATCCACATGTGGGATCCCTCTCCTTTGTCGTCCTCTCTACACCAATAGCAGACAACTACTGTGGGACTCCCAATTACGGCCAGATGTGATACAGCCTGGATTCGAACCAGGGACTGTAGTGACACCTCTTGCACTGAGATGCAGTGGCTTAGACCGCTGTGTGTGTGTTAACTATTAGAATGCTGTACTAGAATGCTTAAAAGGCCTCTAAAATTTTAAATACCGGTTATCGGTATCGTTTTTTGGGGCAAGGAAAATATTAGATATCGGGATTAGCCAAAAATGTGATATCGGTGCATCCCTTTATTCTAAAATGTATCACAATACCCCATAATGACATCACAATACCCCATAATGACATCACAATACCCCATAATGCCAAAGCAACAACAGGTTTAGGTTTTTTGCAATGTATTGAAACTATTCCCCAGGATAACTAGTCTCAGAGTAATGTAAGAACCCAGGATAACTAGTCTCAGAGTAATGTAAGATCCCAGGATAACTAGTCTCAGAGTAATGTAAGATCCCAGGATAACTCGTCTCAGAGTAATGTAAGATCCCAGGATAACTAGTCTCAGAGTAATGTAAGATCCCAGGATAACTAGTCTCAGAGTAATGTAAGATGCTTGGAAAAAGAAGCTGAAAAGAATAACAGAACGGCACCATTAGAACTAAAATGTGTCGCCTGGATGTCAGACCCCAAACCCTCCAAACTGTAAATAAATAATAAAATGTGTCTCCTTGGCAACATTAGAACCTCGGCACGTTTACTGTATATGTCGAGACAAAGGAATGATGTAAACAAATAATCCAAAATATTTTTGTCAATGAGACAGTATATTAACAAAGGAATGACCGAACCCCCTTTGGTGACTGAATGCTTGTAAGGAAAACTAGATGATCAAAACATTAGATCACATCAAATAAGCCTGAGTGGTTTCACCTCCTCCCAGACTATACTGGATACTACAGTTATAACTATACATAGTTATACAGGATACTACAGTTATACAGGATACTACAGTTATACAGGATACTAGAGTTATACAGGATACTACAGTTATAACTATACATAGTTATACAGGATACTACAGTTATACAGGATACTACAGTTATAACTATACATAGTTATTCCGAAGGTGGGCTACTTACTATCCACTGTTTGCAAGCCACCGTTGCTGATCTATTTTATTTATTTATTTCACCTTTATTTAACCAGGTAGGCAAGTTGAGAACAAGTTCTCATTTACAACTGCGACCTGGCCAAGATAAAGCAAAGCAGTTCGACACATACAACACACAGTTACACATGGAGTGTAACAAACATACAGTCAATAATACAGTAGAAAAATAAGTCTATATACAATGTGAGCAAGTGAGGTGAGATAAGGGAGGTGAAGGCAAAAAAAAGGCCATGGTGGCGAAGTAAATACAATATAGGAAGTAAAACACTGGAATGGTAGATTTGCAGTGGAAGAATGTGCAAAGTAGAAATAGAAATAAAGGGGTGCAAAGGAGCAAAATAAATAAATATAGTAAGGGAAGAGGTAGTTGTTTGGGCTTAATTATAGATGGGCTATGTACAGGTGCAGTAATCTGTGAGCTGCTCTGACAGCTGGTGCTTAAAGCTAGTGAGGGAGATAAGTGTTTCCAGTTTCAGAGATTTTTGTAGTTCGTTCCAGTCATTGGCAGCAGAGAACTGGAAGGAGAGGCGGCCAAAGGAGGAAAGGAGGAATTGGTTTTGGGGGTGACCAGAGAGATATACCTGCTGGTGGTATCCAATCCACCTACCAATGCCATTCAACTCTCCTTCCGTGACCTCCAACTGCTCTTAAACGCAAGTAAAACTAAATGCATGCTATTCAACCGATCACTGCCTGCACCTGCTCGCCCGTCCATTATCACTACTCTGGACGGCTCTGACTTAGAATACGTGGACAACTACAAATACCTAGGTGTCTGGTTAGACTGTAAATTATCCTTCCAGACTCACATTAAGCATCTCCCATCCAAAATTAAATCTAGAATCGGCTTCCTATTTTGCAACAAAGCATCCTTCACTTTTGCTGCCAAACATACCCTCGTAAAACTGACCATCCTACCGATCCTCGACTTTGGTGATGTCACCTATAAAATAACCTCCAACACTCTAGTCAGTAAACTGGATGCAGTCTATCACAGTGCCATCCGTTTTGTCACCAAAGCCCCATATACCACTGCTCTCGTCGGCTGGCCCTCGCTACATATTCGTCGCCAAACCAACTGGCTCCAGGTCATCTATAAGTCTTTGCTAGGCCGTCTTCACTCAGCTCACTGGTCACCATAGCAACACCCACCCATAGCACGCGCTCCAGGAGGTATATCTCACTGGTCATCCCCAAAGCCAACACCTACTTTGGCCGCCTTTCCTTCCAGAGAAACAAATAAATGTTTTGAGCAAAATAGTGTTTTTTTAGACAACTGCAAACTAGAAGGAGTGAGTGATGTCATAGTTGTAACGGCTTTCTTCCTGGGGTGAAGGAGAGAACCAAAATGTTCAACATGATTTAATAAAGAAGAGACAATAACGTGAACACTATACAAAATAACAAATGTGAAAACCGAGACAGTCCTATCTAGTGCAGAACACAAAGACAGAAGACAACCACCCACAATCCCCAACACAAAACAAGCCACCTATATATGATTCTCAATCAGGGACAACGATTGACAGCTGCCTCTGATTGAGAACCATATCAGGCTGAACACAGAAACAGACAAACTAGACACACAACATAGAATGCCCACCCAGCTCACGTCCTGACCAACTCTAAAACAAGCAACACACATAAGAACTATGGTCAGGACGTGACAATAGTAAGGCCTTCAAGGAGTTGGCTTGATGGGAAGTCGTGATGTCATCCAATAGGAGACTGATCTTCATGTGAATATTCATTATTCTTTTTTAAATCCTTCCTGTTCTGTCAAGTTGGTTGTTGATCATTGCTAGAAAGCCATTTTCAAGTCTTTCCATAGATTTTAAAGACGATTTAAGTCCAAACTGTAACTAGGCCACTCAGGAACATTCAATGTCATCTTGGTAAGGTCCTCCAGCGTCGATTTGGCCTTGTGGTTTAGGTTATTGTCCTGTTAGTACAGTTTTTTGTATTCAGATCTCTGAAATGCACTCTACCTACGTAACATTTAATTTCCTTATATTATGCTGGGATAACAGTTTTCATGGGCACAGAAATTCCAAATCATTTCAGAGTTTGCTAAATCCAATGGTTCTAACTGAGAGTCACCTTAACTTTATTGACAACACCCAAATGGATACTGTCATTATTGTGGTTCTTCAATAATTACACATCATTCTTAATACTGTAGCTGTTTAGTTACAGTCACATGTTCAACTATCATCAGCTGATCCAGGAAATCATTTTCTGAATGCCAGTCAAATCGGGGCAGCAGGTAGCCTAGTGGTTAGAGCGTTGGACTAGTAACCGAAAGGTTGCAAGATTGTAAAAATCTGTCGAATCCCCGAACTGACAAGGTAAAAATATGTTGTTCAGCCCCTGAACAGGGCAGTTAACCCACTGTTCCTAGGCCGTCATTGTCGATAAGAAGTTGTTCTTAACTGACTAGTTAAATAAGTTATTAAAAAAAAGACAAACATCACGACATGCAACAACAACCAAAGTGCTTCTTCATTCATTACTCTGGTAAAGACAGTTATGCCGTGCTCCACGTTGGATCCAACATCCCTAACAAATTGATGTTTATAATGTTATTGTCTGCTTGATTTATAGTAGGGTCTGATTGATTTACAGTAGGGTCCCGTTAGTCTGTTTGTACACAGAGATACTTTGCTCATAATGTGTAGAGAACTGTTCCTTGATGGATCGGCTGTTGTACAACACACAGAGCTATTTTCCTTTATTCAGGACATTTAGAATGACAACACATTACAGAGTAGCCTAGTGGGATTATTCACAAAATTATCTAGTGATCAGGTTATGAAATGTCACGACAAAGACATTTTAGTGTATTATAGTCCTAGGTCTATGTTGTTAGGTGAAGTTATGGGTCCTACAGTAGGTCTATGTTGTTGTTAGGTGAAGTTATTGGCCAATTTGTTAAACACTTAATGTTCAAACCCTCAGTTTCAGACTGATGGCAAAGCTAGCCAAAGAGCATTTTACTAGTTGAAGTGTTTTATAAGTATAAAGCAGTTGATTTGCGACAATAACACAAACATATTAAGCAGGAGATTCAAACGAGCCTTACAGTTATAATCCAAAAGTAGTGTGAAATGCACTCATATTCAACCTGTAAATGGAGGCTATTATTGCTGTCAGCCTATGAGAACTCCCCTGAGTTTTCCCCCATGGAGGTGAATTAGTGAATAGACACAGAGCCTAATGTGAGTTTCCTTCAGTAGCACTCCTGATCTTGTGCTGTAATGTTCAGAATACATTGTGAACAATGAAAATCTCCTTACCACAAACACAGAAAGGCCGAAGGTCATCTGGCACACTGCTTAGGTTTTGACTATCTTAAGACAATTGTAAAATAATTTAACAGACGTCAATTGTTGTACGACTTAATGGGTATACTCTGGGCATCACCTTTTACCTCAAATTAACAGTGGATTTTTGCTGTGGGACTTTAACCGTCTGTCTGACCTTGTTGTTCACACAGGAGAGAGATGTGACCATCGTGGATCCTCTGGGGAGCCTCAACAACCTCATGATGCTGACGAGGCAGAGAAGAGTCTCTCCAGATCAGAACTCCTCAAGAAACACCAGCAGAGACCCACAGGAGAGAAATCTCATTACTGCTCTGACTGTGGTAAAAGATTCAATTCTTCATTAAAACTTAAAATACATCAAAGATTACACACAAGAGACAAACCATATGGCTGTGCTCAATGTGGGAAGCTATCTCACTCGATAGGCATGTTGTTAGATCGGGCCCAGTCCCCAATGTCATGCATTTGGGTTGGCACATCTGAGAATGAATCCTGATATTCTAAAAGCAGGGCAACAACATCAATATAATCATATCTAAAAGCAGGGCAACATTTTCAATATAAATGTACCCAAAAATGGTCTGCTGGTTACATGAATAACTATGATTACTAAATGTTACATAATATGAAAATCAAAACCAAATGTTCACCCCTTTGTTAATATGTATTGGCAATAATTCACTTAATGGTGAGGCATGGAATAATAAAACATGTATCTTTTGTCAGGCTGGATGTTTGAAGTATGAGGTGATTTGAGTCATGCTTCTTCAGTAGTGGAATAAAAACAATTAGCATTTGAATGTTATAAAGAAATACTGGAGTGATGTCAGATTGTTAATAAAATTGATTATAGACCAATTTATTATACTGCTTTCATGTGTGTATATACACAAACATCTGCAACAATTATCATATTACATGTATTTTTTTAAACAAGCAGCTTTTTCAACTCGTAGAAAACAGCTAGCTACATTTTGAAGTGCTGCATTTTGATTAAAGTGGGTCACCAACGCAGTAAGTGTAACACAGCTCTTTTTTTTTGTTAAATAATACTCTTTCAATTCAGAGCCTGGATTTTCCCCTGAGGCTAATATCCATATCATGCTGCAATCAATTGAACAGGGCAAAGGATAAGGTAGAACATCATTAAAATACTCCTTCTACAATGTTAAAACATTCTACATTGTGACATCATTAAAATACTCCTACTACAATGTTAAAACATTCTACATTGTGACATCATTAAAATACTCCTTCTACAATGTTAAAACATTCTACATTGTGACATCATTAAAATACTCCTACTACAATGTTAAAACATTCTACATTGTGACATTTCATTGATATCATGAAACAACTCCTTCATGTATGTATTTTCTGATGTTTGATCAGAGATCTTTTATCAGAGTATCTCTTGTCACATAAATCACAGCTATAAGGTTTCTCTCCTGTGTGTGTTCTCTGGTGTGAAGTCAGCTTGCTAGATGCAGGAAAACTCTTCCCACATTGATCACAGCTATAAGGCTTCTCTCCAGTGTGGGTTCTCTGGTGTACTATCAGGTTGTTTAGCTGAGTAAAACTCTTCCCACATTGATCACAGCTATAAGGTTTCTCTCCAGTGTGTGTTCTCTGGTGTAGAGTCAGATTGCCAGACCGAACAAAACTCTTCCCACATTGACCACAGCTATAAGATTTCTCTCCTGTGTGTGCTCTCTGGTGTAAAGTCAGAGAGCCAGATTGAACAAAACTCTTCCCACATTGACCACAGCTATAAGGTTTCTCTCCTGTGTGTATTCTCTGGTGTACAGTCAGAGAGCCAGATGTAGTACATCTCTTCCCACATTGACCACATCTATAAGGTTTCTCTCCTGTGTGTATTCTCTGGTGTAGAGTCAGAGAGCCAGATTGAACAAAACTCTTCCCACATTGACCACAGCTATAAGGTTTCTCTCCTGTGTGTATTCTCTGGTGTGATATCAGGCTGATTGACTGAGTAAAACTCTTCCCACATTGAACACAGCTATAAGGTTTCTCTCCTGTGTGTGCTCTCTGGTGTAATGTCAGATGGCCAAATCGACTAAAACTCTTCTCACATTGACCACAGCTATACGATTTCTCTCCCGTGTGTGTTCTCTGATGAACTTTAATGCCTGATGAGGTGAATCTCTTCCCACAGTCAGAGCGGCAGTGAGTTCTCCTCCCTGTGGGTCTCTGCAGGTGTTTCTTGAGGTGTTCTGATCTGGAGAGACTCTTCTCTGCCTCTTCAGCATCATGAGGTTGTTGAGGCTCCCCAGAGGATCCACGATAGTCCCGTCTCTCTCCTGTGTGAACAACAAAGTCAGACAGATGATTAAAGGCCCACAACAGCGGTAATCCACTGTAAAAGGTGATGCCAACAGCATAGCCATGATGTTGTACAACAATTGATGTCTGTAATGAATGTTTAAATTATTTGACAATTGTCTTAAAATGAGCAACAAGTCATATTTTGTCTAAAATGTCACATTAGTAGTAACATCTAAGATTGTAGACTAGAAATAAGTTATTCATGTTGTTGAAACTCTAAGCAGTGTGGCAGAAGACTTTTGGTCTCCAATACAGGCCCCTTTCTGTGTTGCTAAAATTGCGGCACGAGGGCAATTTGGTTGCAGAAACTCCTCCATGCTAATGAGGAAACCACTAGTTATGGATGTAGTATATCTGGTCATGAGGAAACCACTAGTTATGGATGTAGTATATCTGGTAATGAGGAAACCACTAGTTATGGATGTAGTATATCTGGTAATGAGGAAACCACTAGTTATGGATGTAGTATATCTGGTAATGAGGAAACCACTAGTTATGGATGTAGTATATCTGGTAATGAGGAAACCACTAGTTATGGATGTAGTATATCTGGTAATGAGGAAACCACTAGTTATGGATGTAGTATATCTGGTCATGAGGAAACCACTAGTTATGGATGTAGTATATCTTTTAATGAAGAAACCACTAGTTATGGATGTAGTATATCTGCTAATGAGGAAACCACTAGTTATGGATGTAGTATATCTGGTCATGAGGAAACCACTAGTTATGGATGTAGTATATCTGCTAATGAGGAAACCACTAGTTATGGATGTAGTATATCTGGTCATGAGGAAACCGCTAGTTATGGATGTAGTATATATGCTAATGAGGAAACCACTAGTTATGGATGTAGTATATCTGGTAATGAGGAAACCACTAGTTATGGATGTAGTATATCTGCCTGGAGAAAAAATGGTGAGCAAAGATTAGAGTTTTTCACAACGTATTCTGAATGTGAATGGGGGAAAACTCAGGGGAGTAACCTCCATTTCCAGGTTGCTTATGAGTGCATTTCACACTACTTTGGATTATAATTGTAAGGCTCGTTTGAATGTCCTGCTTAATATAATGTTTGTGTCATCATCACAAATAAACCGCTTTGTACTTAAACACTTCAACCAGTAAAATGCTCTTTGGCTAGCTTTTCCATCAGCCTGACAATGAGGGTTTGTACACTATTTGCCAAATTGGCCCATAACTTCACCTAACAACAAATATACCTGTAATGAACGAAGAAGCACTTTGGTTGTTATTGCATGACATACATAGTGTACTCTAGGATCCATAACAACAACATAGACCTACTGTAGGACCCATAACATTACCTAACAACAACACAGACCTACTGTAGAACCCATAACTTCACCTAACAATAACATAGACCTACTGTAGGACCCATAACTTCACCTAACAACAACACAGACCTACTGTAGAACCCATAACTTCACCTAACAATAACATAGACCTACTGTAGGACCCATAACTTCATCTAACAACATAGACCTACTGTAGGACCCATAATTTCACCAAACAACAAATAAAGGAAAATAGCTCTGTATGTTGTACAATAGCCTATCCATCAAGGAACAGTTCTCTACACATTATGAGCAAAGTATCTCTGTGTGCAAACAGACTAACGAGACCCTACCAGTAAATCAAGCAGACAATAACACATTATAAACACCAATTTGTTAGGGATGTTGGATCCAACGTGGAGCACGGCATAACTGTCTTTACCAGAGTAATGAATGAAGAAGCACTTTGGTTGTTGTTGCATGTCGTGATGTTTGTCATGTGACTGGCATTCAGAAAATGATTTCCTGGATCAGCTGATGATCGATGAACATGTGACTAACTAAACAGCTACAGTATTAAGAATTATGTGTAATTATTGAAGAACCACATTAATGACAGTATCCACTTGGGTGTTGTCAATAAAGTTAAGGTGACTCTCGGTTAGAACCATTGAATTTAGCAAACTCTGAAATTATTTAGGATTTCTGCAAACTCAAATGATTTGATTTGGAATTTCTGTGCCCATGAAAACTGTTTTCCCAGCGTAATATAAGGAAACTAAATGTTACGTGGGTAGAGTGCATTTCAGAGATCTGAATACAAAAAAACTGTGCTAACAGGACAATAACCTAAACCACAAGGCCAAATCGACGCTGGAGGACCTTACCAAGATGACATTGAATGTTCCTGAGTGGCCTAGTTACAGTTTGGACTTAAATCATCTTTAAAATCTATGGAAAGACTTGAAAATGGCTTTCTAGCAATGATCAACAACCAACTTGACAGAACATGAAGGATTTAAAAAAGAATAATGAATGTTCACATGTAGATCAGTTGCCTATTGGATGACATCACGACTTCCCATCAAGCCAACTCCTTGAAGGTCTTACTATGACATCACTCACTCCTTCTAGTTTGCAGTTGTCTAAAAAAACACTATTTTGCTCAAAACATTTTTTTGTTTCCCTTTAGTGTGTTTATACTTTACTGTATTTATATATCACTTTCAACAGGAAAAGTTTTTTATTTATTTTTTATCACTGGAGGAGGTCATGAACAATTCATTAAAAAAATGTTCACCTTTATTTAACCAGTTGAGAACAAGTTATCATTTACAAATGCGACCTGGCCAAGATAAAGCACAGCAGTGCGACAAAAACAACAGAGTTACACTTGGGATAAACAAAAGTACAGTCAATAACACAATAGAAATATCTATATACAGTGTGTGCAAATGGAGTACAGAGGCAATAAAGGCAATAAGGCAATAAATAGGCCATAGTAGCAAAGTAATTACAATTTAACAAATTAACACTGGAGTGATAGATGTGCAGATGATGATGTGCAAGTAGAAATACTGGTGTGAGCAAAAAAAGTAAATAAAAACATGGGGATGAGGTAGGCAGTTGGATGGGCTATTTACAGATGGGCTGTGTACAGCTGCAGCGATCGGTAAGCTGCTCAGATAGCTGATGCTTAAAGTTAGTGAGGGAGATATAAGTCTCCAACTTCAGCGATGTTTTCAATTCGTTCCAGACATTGGCAGCAGAGAACTGGAAGGAAAGGCGGCCAAAGGAGATGTTGGCTTTGTGGATGACCAGTGAGATATACTTCCTGGAGCGCGTCCTATGGGTGGGTGTTGCTATGGTGACCAGTGAGCTGAGTTAAGGCGGCCTAGCAAAGACTTATAGATGACCTGGGGCCAGTGGGTTTGACGACGAATATGTAGCGAGGGCCAGCCGACGAGAGCAGTGGTATATGGGGCTTTGGTGACAAAACGGATGGCACTGTGATAGACTGCATCCAGTTTGCTGTGTAGAGTGTTGGAGGCTATTTTGAAAATGAAATCGCCGAAGTCAAGGATCGGTAGAATAGTCAGTTTTACAAGGGTTTGTTTGGCAGTGTGAGTGAAGGAGGCTTTGTTTGGGTCAGTTGGTTACCTGGAGTACTTCTCCTGTCTTATCCAGTGTCCTGTGTGAATTTAAGTATGCTCTCTCTAATTCTCTCATTCTCTCTTTCTCTCTGAGAACCTGAGCCCTAGGACCATACGTCAGGACTACCGGGCATGTTGACACCTTGCTGTCCCCAGTCCGCCTGGCCTTGCTGCTATTCCAGTTTCAGCTGTTCTGCCTGCGGTTATGGAACCCCTACCTGTCCCAGACCTGTTGTTTTCAACTCTTAATGATCGGCTATGAAAAGCCAACTGAGATTTATTCCTGATTATTATTTGACCATGCTTGTCATTTATGAACATTTTGAAAATCTTGGCTCTCTCTAATTTTCTCCTTCTCTCTTTCTTTCTCTCGGAGGACCTGAGCCCTAGGACCATACGTCGGGACTACCGGCCGTGGTGACTCCTTGCTGTCCCCAGTCCGCCTGGCCTTGCTGCTATTCCAGTTTCAACTGTTCTGCCTGCGGTTATGGAACCCCTACCTGTCCCAGACCTGCTGTTTTCAACTCTTAATGATCGGCTATGAAAAGCCAACTGAGATTTATTCCTGATTATTATTTGACCATGCTTGTCATTTATGAACATTTTGAAAATCTTGGCTCTCTCTAATTTTCTCCTTCTCTCTTTCTTTCTCTCGGAGGACCTGGGCCCTAGGACCATGCGTCGGGACTGCCGCCCGTGGTGACTCCTTGCTGTCCCCAGTCCGCCTGGCCTTGCTGCTATTCCAGTTTCAGCTGTTCTGCCTGCGGTTATGGAACCGCCACCTGTCCCAGACCTGTTGTTTTTCAACTCTTGATGATCGGCTATGAAAAGCCAACTGAAAATTATTCATGATTATTATTTGACCATGCTTGTCACTTATGAACATTTTTGAACATCTTGGCATAGTTCTGTTATAATCTCCACCCGGCACAGCCAGAAGAGGACTGGCCACCCCTCATAGCCTGGTTCCTCTCTAGGTTTCTTCCTAGGTTTTGGCCTTTCTAGGGAGTTTTTCCTAGCCACCGTGCTTCTACACCTGCATTACTAGCTGTTTGGGGTTTTAGGCTGGGTGTCTGTACAGCACTTCGAGATATTAGCTGATGTACGAAGGGCTATATAAAATAAAATTGATTGATTGGTTTGCGAAATAGGAAGCCGATTCTAGATTTAATTTTGGATTGGAAATGCTTGGAAATGCTTAATATTAGTCTGGAAGGAGAGTTTACAGTCTAGCCAGACACCTAGATATTTATAGTTGTCCACATATTCTAAGTCAGAACCGTCCAGAGTAGTGATGCTAGTCGGGCGGGTGTGGGCAGCGATCGGTTGTTGATTGATCGGTTGTTCTTATCGGCTGTTGAGTCTGCCGATAAGAATACGGTGGTTGACAGAGTCGAAAGACTTGGCTAGGTCAATGAAGACGGCTGCACAGTACTGTCTTTTATCGATGGCGGTTATGATATCGTTTAGTACCTTGAGCGTGGCTGAGGTGCACCCGTGACCAGCTCGGAAACTGGATTGCACAGCGGAGAAGGTACGGTGGGATTCAAAATGGTCAGTGATCTGTTTGATAATTAACTTGACTTTCAAAGACTTTAGAACGGCAGGGCAGGATGGATATAGGTCTGTAACAGTTTGGGTCTAGAGTGTCACACCCTTTGAAGAGGGGGATGACCACGGCAGCTTTACAATCTTTAGGAATCCCGGGTGATACGAAAGAGAGGTTGAACAGACTATATATCTATATGTATATATATATACACACCTTAATAAAAGGCACATGATAGCCAGCTTGGAGGTTTCCAAAAGGCTTCATCAGACCAGAGAATCTTGTTTCTCATGGTCTGAGAGTCCTTTAGGTGCCTTTTTTGGCAAACTCCAAGCAGGCTATCAGGTGCCTTTTACTGAGGAGTGGCTTCCGTCTGGCCACTCTACCACAAATGCCTGATTGGTGGAGTGCTGCAGAGATGGTTGTCCTTCCGGAAGGTTCTCCCATCTCCACAGAGGAACTCTGGAGCTCTGTCAGAGTGACCATCGGGTTCTTGGTCACCTCCCTGACAAAGGCCCTTCTCCCCCGATTGCGTAGTTTGGCCGGGTGGCCAGCTCTAGGAAGAGTCTTCCAAACTTCTTCCATTAAAAAATTATGGTGGCCACTGTGTTCTTGGGGACTTTCAATGTTGCAGATATTTTTTGGTACCATTCCCCAGATCTGTGCCTCGACACAATCCTGTCTCGGAGCTCTAAGGACAATTTATTCGACCTCTTTGCTTGGTGTTTGCTCTGACATGCATTGTCAACTGTGGGACATTATATAGGCAGGTGTAATCATACACAATATGATTTCATGTGGCACAAACAAAAAACACAAATTCTCAGTCAAAAATATAAGTCAGAATACAGCCTTTCTATTCTCTCATTTGATTTCAGGATCTCTGAATGTTCTTCCACACAGAGAGCAGTGGTAGGACTTTTACCGTGTTTATCCTCTAATGCTCCTTCAGGCTACTTGACCAGGTAAAACCCTTTCCAGACTGGGAGCATTGGAAAGGCTTTTCTCCTCTGTATCCTCTCATGAGCTTTAAGGTACGCCATTCGTGAATATCTGTTTTTACATTGGGAGCAGAAAATACTTTTCTCCTGTGTGTATTCTCTCATGCCTTTTCAGGTTAGTTAACATAGTAAAACTCTTTCTACACTGGGAGCATTGGTAAGGCTTTTCTCCCGTGTGTGTCCTCTCATGCAGTTTTAGGTTCCCTAACCAGCAAAAACTATTTTCACAGTGGGAGCAGTGATGTTGTCTCGCTGGTTTGGGCGTCTCTGGGTCTGGTTCCCCTGAAGGACTCTTCCCGCTGTCAGAGTGAGAGTCTGGTTTCTCTCCTTGCAAAGACACACAGAGTATGTCGTTAAACAGAGACCTAAATGAAACCTCCACATGATAAAACTGTCTTCCTATGAAGTTTAATCTAGACTAGATCCCTCAATAAAAGAGCAGAACTGGTTGTCACAGAGTGGCTGTAGTGCTTTGTAGGCTGGGTAAATCCATTTGAATTCAATACATTTTTGACAGCATCCCTTTTGATTTAAAGAAATCTTTCCTTACATGTTTGACTATGGAAGAAGTGGTAATAAAGTGACTTCATGTAACTGAATGTAAAAACATTCATGAGATATACAGTACCAGTCAAACGAGTGGACACACCTACTCATTCAAGGGTTATAATTATTTCTTTTACCATTTTATCTACATTGTAGAATAATCGTGAAGAAATCAAAACTATGAAATAACACATATGGAATCATGTAGTAACCAAAAAAAGTGGTAAACAATTCTAAATATATTTTAGATTTTTCAAAGTAGCAACCCTTTGCCTTGACAGCTTTGCACACGCTTGGCATTCTCTCAACCAGCTTCACCTGGAATGCTTTTCCAACAGTCTTGAAGGAGTTCCCACATATGCTGAGCACTTTTTGGCTGCTTTCATTCACTCTGTGGTCCAACTCATCCCAAACCATCTCAATTGGGTTGAGGTCAGGTGATTGTGAAGGCCAGGTTATCTGATGCAGCACTCCATCACTCTCCTTCTTGGTAAAATAGCCCTTACACAGCCTGGAGGTGTGTTGGTTCATTGTCCTGTTGAAAAACAAATAATAGTCCCACTAAGCGCAAACCAGATGGGATGGCGTATCGCTTCAGAACGCTGTGGTAGCCAGACAGGTGTGTGCCTTTCCAAATCATGTCCAATCAATTTAATTTACCACAGGTGGACTCCAAACAAGTTGTAGAAACATCTCAACGATGATCATTGGAAACAGGATGCACCTGAGGTCAATTTCAAGTCTTACAGCAAAGGGTCTGAATACTTATGTAAATAAGGTATTTCTGTTTTTAATTTTTAATAAATGTGACATTTTTTCTCCAAACCTATTTTCTCTTTGTCATTACGGGGTATTGTGTGTAGACTGATGAGGATTTTTATTTATTTAATCAATTGTAGAATAAGGCTGTAATGTAACAAAATGTGGAAAGACTTAAGTGACAAAAAGGGGGTTAAAGACTTAAAGACATGTAAAAATATAGATATAATTTTTTACATCTCTTAGATATCAGACAGACACTTCAGAACAAACTTCCTTTAGATGTTCTGGGGGAAACAATGTTACTATGGTTACTGTTGTTCCTGTTGTGAATGTTATCCAATGTGTTCCTATGGTTACTGTTGTTCCATGTTGTGAATGTTATCTAATGTGTTACTATGGTTACTGTTGTTCCATGTTGTGAATGTTATCTAATGTGTTACTATGGTTACTGTTGTTCCATGTTGTGAATGTTATCTAATGTGTTACTATGGTTACTGTTGTTCCATGTTGTGAATGTTATCCAATGTGTTACGATGGTTACTGTTTTTCTATGTTGTGAATGTTATCCAATGTGTTACTATGGTTACTGTTGTTCCATGTTGTGAATGTTATCCAATGTGTTACTATGGTTACTGTTGTTCCATGTTGTGAATGTTATCCAATGTGCTACTATGGTTACTGTTGTTCCGTGTTGTGAATGCTATCTAATGTGTTACTATGGTTACTGGTGTTCTATGGGTTACAGCAGTATGGACAAATAATTTTTGTTGATACTTCCATGGGTCTTACAGTTCAAAATCAAATAGCAAAATGATCCTTGGTATAACCTTCTTAAAACAGTACAATACAGGGGTAGCCCTTCATGTTGTTTAAATCTTCTTAAAACAATTCCATATAGCTTAGAAGAACCTCCCCCTCAGACAGGGCTTAGCCTGTAATGGGTTAAAACTATCTGAAACTTACATTACTCTGAGACTAGTTATCCTGGGATCTAACATTACTCTGAGACTAGTTATCCTGGGATCTTACATTACTCAGACTAGTTATCCTGGGATCGTACATTACTCCGAGACTAGTTATCCTGGGATCTAACATTACTCTGAGACTAGTTATCCTGGGGAATAGTTTTAATACATTTGCAAAAAATCTAAACCTGTTTTTGATTTGGCATTATGGGGTATTGTGATGGCATTATGGGGTATTGTGTGTAGATTGATGAGGATTTAAAAAAAATAATAATCAATTTTAGAATAATGGGATGCACCGATATCACATTTTTGGCCAATATTTTCCTTGCCCCAAAAAACGATACCTATAACCGATATTTAAAATTTTAGCGGCCTTTTAACATTCTAGTACAGTTAAAAAGTTAAACACACACACAGACGCAGCGGTCTAAGTCACTGCATCTCAGTGCAAGAGGCGTCACTACAGTCCCTGGTTCCAATCCAGGCTGTATCACATCAGGCCGTGATTGGGAGACTCATAGTAGTTGTCTGTTATTGGTGTAGAGGGAACGACAAAGGAGATGGATCCCACAGTAGTTGTCTGTTATTGGTGTAGAGAGGAAGACAAAGGAGAGGGATTCCACATGTGGATAGGAAGACACAAATTATCATTATTACTGGAAAATATTCATTTAAAATCCAGGAATTGAACAACTTTTGCTCTCTAGGTCATGCCAGTAGGCTACAGTAGGTTGTAACTCTCTAGGTCATGCCAGTAGGTTACAGTAGGTTGTATCTCTATAGGTCATGCCAGTAGGCTACAGTAGGTTGTAACTCTCTAGGTCATGCCAGGAGGCTACAGTAGGTTGTAACTCTCTAGGTCATGCCAGTAGGCTACAGTAGGTTGTATCTCTCTAGGTCATGCCAGTAGGTTACAGTAGGTTGTATCTCTCTAGTTCATGCCAGAAGGTTACTATAGGTTGTATCTCTCTAGGTCATGCCAGTAGGTTACAGTAGGTTGTAACTCTCTAGGTCATGCCAGTAGGCTACAGTAGGTTGTAACTCTCTAGGTCATGCCAGTAGGCTACAGTAGGTTGTATCTCTCTATGTCATGCCAGTAGGTTACAGTAGGTTGTATCTCTCTAGTTCATGCCAGAAGGTTACTATAGGTTGTATCTCTCTAGGTCATGCCAGTAGGTTACAGTAGGTTGTAACTCTCTAGGTCATGCCAGTAGGCTACAGTAGGTTGTAACTCTCTAGGTCATGCCAGTAGGCTACAGTAGGTTGTATCTCTCTAGGTCATGCCAGTAGGTTACAGTAGGTTGTAACTCTAGGTCATGCCAGTAGGCTACAGTAGATTGTAACTCTCTAGGTCATGCCAGTAGGCTACAGTAGGTTGTAACTCTCTAGGTCATGCCAGTAGGCTACAGTAGGTTGTAACTCTCTAGGTCATGCCAGTAGGCTACAGTAGGTTGTATCTCTCTAGGTCATGCCAGTAGGTTACAGTAGGTTGTATCTCTCTAGTTCATGCCAGAAGGTTACTGTAGGTTGTATCTCTCTAGGTCATGCCAGTAGGTTACAGTAGGTTGTATCTCTCTAGGTCATGCCAGTAGGTTACAGTAGGTTGTAACTCTCTAGGTCATGCCAGTAGGTTACAGTAGGTTGTATCTCTCTAGGTCATGCCAGTAGGCTACAGTAGGTTGTATCTCTCTAGGTCATGCCAGTAGGCTACAGTAGGTTGTATTTCTCTAGGTCATGCCAGTAGGCTACAGTAAGTTGTAACTCTCTAGGTCTTACCAGTAGGTTACAGTAGGTTGTATCCACGTGGAAACAATTATCAACCCAATGTGGAAAGTGTCGAGTTTTGGTCAACAACAAAATGAATGGCTTATTTGCTACGTGAGGTTTACTTAATCCAACAGAAGTTTCGTAATGCTTAAGTTGTAATGTGGACACGTGACATACCGACAACTTTGATAAAAACACTATAGGAGTTGTCTCCAGATCGCTATGCATATTCATGCTAGTAGCTTAGCATCTCTCTCCATTGAATACAGGCGGTGCATATTCATGCTAGTAGCTTAGCATCTCTCTCCATTGAATACAGGCGGTTGACGACAACAACCCTCGTAGAATATAAACAATAGATTACAATAATAAGATGTATTCACCAATCCAAAGAAAGGATAGGCGGGAGCTAGACAACCCGCAGTGAAGCTTTGTGGACAACGACTCGCCTTGTTAGGGCGGAGAGACATCTTGTCACTATATCCATAATCTTTGGTGTAGCCAACCCAACTCTCGCATGGCACTATTGGGGGGCACGGTGTGTAGTAAAAAACATCACTACATTAAAATCGCTACCGTGCCCCCCAGTCTGCGGTCAGCAGATAGACCCTTCTCACATATATATATTAAGTCACTTTTTGGAAACGGAACGGAGAAAACAAGGGGTAGCTTGCTCTCTAGTCGTCTGATTCTAGACATATCAGTCATCATCCTGGGCCCTCCGTTGAAGAGGTATTGACGAGCCAACTCCAAATATCCAAAGTTAAAAACACATTTAAGGCGGTACTTACTGGTGTTAATCAGATCTCCTATTTCCTCCTCTTCATCTTTCAATGTAACAGTAATCTCCCCTTCCTTCTTCACTCCAAAAACGTCCCCCTCTTCTTTTACTGTAACATCTTCCTCCTCTTTCACTCTGAACGCGTCTTCCTCTTCTTTCACTGTAACGTCTTTCTCTTCTTCTTTCACTGTAACAGCCTCACCCTCTACGTCTTGTTTTACTGTGACATCCTCTTCTTCCTTCTCCTCTTTCACGACAATGTTCAGCCCCAGAGCTTCTTTCTCTGTCCAGCAGACCGCCTCTTCTTTAGCTTTTGTTTATGAAGAACCGTCCACTAGATTATACGTCACGCTGGCAGCGTCGCCTGAAAGACGCACATCGCCGTCTGCTGACTGGAGGGGAAACGCAGTTGAGGATCATATTTTATTTTCAGACAAAGATTATTTTAGATGGATTTTAGATTATTGGAAATGGATCTAATTAAATAATACTATTATATTGAGACATACAAAGACAGGAATGTGTTGATTGATTAGTGCGAATAAAAATGTTTACCACAGCATATTTAAGGTAGTTTCATTAATTTATACTACATCTAAATTAGCAGCTAGCTACTGTAGGTCTATACTGCTCCTACATGGTGTAACAATACATCATATAGATGTATATAATGAACAGACTAGGTCTATACTGCTCCTACATGGTGTAACAATACATCATGTAGATGTATATAATGAACAGGCTAGGTCTATACTGCTCATACATGGTATAACAATACATCATGTAGATGTATATAATGAACAGACTAGGTCTGTACTGCTCCTACATGGTGTAACAATACATCATGTAGATGTATATAATGAACAGACTAGGTCTATACTGCTCCTACATGGTGTAACAATACATCATGTAGATGTATATAATGAACAGACTAGGTCCATACTGCTCCTACATGGTGTAACAATACATCATGTAGATGTATATAATGAACAGACTAGGTCTATACTGCTCCTACATGGTGTAACAATACATCATGTAGATGTATATAATGAACAGACTAGGTCCATACTGCTCCTACATGGTGTAACAATACATCATGTAGATGTATATAATGAACAGACTAGGTCCATACTGCTCCTACATGGTGTAACAATACATCATGTAGATGTATATAATGAACAGACTAGGTCTATACTGCTCCTACATGGTGTAACAATACATCATGTAGATGTATATAATGAACAGACTAGGTCTATACTGCTCCTACATGGTGTAACAATACATCATGTAGATGTATATAATGAACAGACTAGGTCTATACTGCTCCTACATGGTTTAACAATACATCATGTAGATGTATATAATGAACAGACTAGGTCTGTACTGCTCCTACATGGTGTAACAATACATCATGTAGATGTATATAATGAACAGACTAGGTCTATACTGCTCCTACATGGTGTAACAATACATCATGTAGATGTATATAATGAACAGACTAGGTCTATACTGCTCCTACATGGTGTAACAATACATCATGTAGATGTATGTAATGAACAGACTAGGTCTATACTGCTCCTACATGGTGTAACAATACATCACGTAGATGTATATAATGAACAGACTAGGTCTATACTGCTCCTACATGGTGTAACAATACATCATGTAGATGTATATAATGAACAGACTAGGTCTATACTGCTCCTACATGGTGTAACAATACATCATGTAGATGTATATAATGAACAGACTAGGTCTATACTGCTCCTACATGGTGTAACAATACATCATATAGATGTATATAATGAACAGACTAGGTCCATACTGCTCCTACATGGTGTAACAATACATCATGTAGATGTACACTACCATTCAAAAATTGGGGTCACTTAGAAATGTCCTTGTTTTTGAAAGAAAATCACATTTTTTAATTTATCATTTATAAAAACTTGTTTTTGCTTTGTCATTATGGGGTATTGTGATGTCATTATGGGGTATTGTGTGTAGATTGAAAAAATGATTTAATCCATTTTAGAATAAGGCTGTAACGTAACAAAATGTGTAAAAAGTGAAGGGGTCTGAATGCTTTCCGAATGCATTTTATATATAGGGGCAGTACTTAGTGACATCACTTCATGAAACAGGAGGTACAAATATATAACATAGATTCACAATATCAACATTCAATGTATTAAAATATATGACCAAGCTGGAAGTGGAAACGCCAGCCCAGCCACAATCCTAGAGGTTCACTAATGATCAACCTCCTCCTTCACATCTGACTCCTGATGATCAACCTCCTCCTTCACATCTCCTGATGATCAACCTCCTCCTTCACATCTGACTCCTGATGATCAACCTCCTCCTTCACATCTGACTCCTGATGATCAACCTCCTCCATCACATCTGACTCCTGATGATCAACCTCCTCCTTCACATCTGACTCCTGATGATCAACCTCCTCCTTCACATCTGACTCCTGATGGTCAACCTCCTCTTTCACATCTGACTCCTGATGGTCAACCTCCTCCTTCACATCTGACTCCTGATGATCAACCTCCTCCTTCACATCTGACTCCTGATGATCAACCTCCTCCTTCACCTCTGACTCCTGATGATCAACCTCCTCCTTCACATCTGACTCCTGATGATCAACCTCCTCCTTCACATCTGACTCCTGATGATCAACCTCCTCCTTCACATCTGACTCCTGATGATCAACCTCCTCCTTCACATCTGACTCCTGATGATCAAACTCCTCCTTCACATCTGACTCCAGTGATCAATCCAGAGCGTCTTCTTTTTTGGGGAATCCCGATGGACGACGTCATCCAATAGGACGTCATCACCACCACCGCCCACAAGTTAATTGTCATTCAGGTTATTAATGGGAAGAACATTAGCAATATGTCCTGTCTGGTAACTTGTCTCGTTCAAAGGATTTACATTGGCAGGTGAACAGGGAGAAACCCCATTAAAAAAACTCAGTTGATCTTAAACTGCGGAAACACTTTTGGAAGTCTTTAACTGCATCAAAGTCTGTGGCCTGTGATGTTGGGACAAATGATAGTCCCTTATTATACAAGAGTCAAAATTCACAAATTCTACAGCACAACGGCAGAGTCATGTCTTCAGTGTAAAACTAACAATGACTCAATAATCCTTCTGGGAATGTTATGATGTCATAAAGTTATGGGCGGAGTTAGAAAGTTGGCTGTCAGAAGTACAGTTATACAATGTAAAATTACTTTTAATCTGTCTGTCTGTATATTTCAAAACATGGCATTTGAGGGTGCAGTGAAATACCCCAGAGATGGACGATAATTTTCTCATAATTCATCTTAAATATTATACTTAATTAAACCTGGAAATCAATCAATCCTCTGTTGTTAATTCAATAGAAAGGTCAAATGCTTTATTATCTAAAAGTTGAAAGTGACGGAGCGAAATAAAATGATGCTGATGTGTGTGCTGGCTGTGTTCTAGTGGGTCTGGGCAGGTGTGATGTAGTTAATGGAGATGGAGGTGTGTTCTAGTGGGTCTGGGCAGGTGTGATGTAGTTAATGGAGATGGAGGTGTGTTCTAGTGGGTCTGGGCAGGTGTGATGTAGTTAATGGAGATGGAGGTGTGTTCTAGTGGGTCTGGGCAGGTGTGATGTAGTTAATGGAGATGGAGGTGTGTTCTAGTGGGTCTGGGCAGGTGTGATGTAGTTAATGGAGATGGGGCTGTGTTCTAGTGGGTCTGGGCAGGTGTGATGTAGTTAATGGAGATGGAGGTGTGTTCTAGTGGGTCTGGGCAGGTGTGATGTAGTTAATGGAGATGGGGCTGTGTTCTAGTGGGTCTGGGCAGGTGTGATGTAGTTAATGGAGATGGAGGTGTGTTCTAGTGGGTCTGGGCAGGTGTGATGTAGTTAATGGAGATGGAGGTGTGTTCTAGTGGGTCTGGGCAGGTGTGATGTAGTTAATGGAGATGGGGCTGTGTTCTAGTGGGTCTGGGCAGGTGTGATGTAGTTAATGGAGATGGAGGTGTGTTCTAGTGGGTCTGGGCAGGTGTGCTGTAGTTAATGGAGATGGAGGTGTGTTCTAGTGGTTCTGATGTAGTTAATGGAGATGGGGTGTGTTCTAGTGGGTCTGGACAGGTGTGATGTAGTTAATGGAGATGGAGGTGTGTTCTAGTGGGTCTGGGCAGGTGTGATGTAGTTAATGGAGATGGAGGTGTGTTCTAGTGGGTCTGGGCAGGTGTGATGTAGTTAATGGAGATGGAGGTGTGTTCTAGTAGGTCTGGGCAGGTATGATGTAGTTCATGGAGATGGAGGTGTGTTCTAGTGGGTCTGGGCAGGTGTGATGTAGTTAATGGAGATGGAGGTGTGTTCTAGTGGGTCTGGGCAGGTGTGATGTAGTTTTAATGGAGTTGGAGGTGTGTTCTAGTGGGTCTGGGCAGGTGTGATGTAGTTTTAATGGAGTTGGAGGTGTGTTCCAGTGGGTCTGGGCAGGTGTGATGTAGTTAATGGAGATGGAGGTGTGTTCTAGTGGGTCTGGGCAGGTGTGATGTAGTTAATGGAGATGGAGGTGTGTTCTAGTGGGTCTGGGCAGGTGTGATGTAGTTAATGGAGATGGAGGTGTGTTCTTTTGGGTCTGGGCAGGTGTGATGTAGTTAATGGAGATGGAGGTGTGTTCTAGTGGGTCTGGGCAGGTGTGATGTAGTTAATGGAGATGGAGGTGTGTTCTAGCAGGTCTGGGCAGGTGTGATGTAGTTAATGGAGATGGAGGTGTGTTCTAGTGGGTCTGGGCAGGTGTGATGTAGTTAATGGAGATGGAGGTGTGTTCTAGTGGGTCTGGGCAGGTGTGATGTAGTTAATGGAGATGGAGGTGTGTTCTAGTGGGTCTGGGCAGGTGTGATGTAGTTAATGGAGATGGAGGTGTGTTCTAGTGGGTCTGGGCAGGTGTGATGTAGTTAATGTTTGTATGATGTTGTTGTTTGTTGTGTATGTTTTGTATTGTTTATAAAATATCAAATAAAATATTAAAACATATGCAATACAAAGTTACACATAACTGTTCTATTTTTGGAGTTATTACATTAAACCAATCAGAATTCAGAAGAATGCCAAAGTCAGGTGTGATGTAATATGGAGGACCAGCCTATTCCCTATGATGTAAACTACAACAGAAATAACTTCAAATGTAGAACTTCAAATTAAACCAATCGTTTGCGCTCATGACTTGAGTGATTAAAGTAAACCACACTTTTGTAAATACATAACACCATCTAACCAAATATCAACAAATGTTATTAGCCAGCCAGCTAACATTAGCTAACATGCAGTTATCTTAGCCAGCCAGCTAACGTTAGCTATATGCAGTTATCTTAGCCAGCCAGCTAACATTAGCTATATGCAGTTATCTTAGCCAGCCAGCTAACATTAGCTATATGCAGTTATCTTAGCCAGCCAGCTAACATTAGCTATATGCAGTTATCTTAGCCAGCCAGCTAACATTAGCTATATGCAGTTATCTTAGCCAGCCAGCTAACGTTAGCTATATGCAGTTATCTTAGCCAGCCAGCTAACATTAGCTATATGCAGTTATCCTAGCCGGGCCAGCTAACATGAGCTATTTAGCCAACTAGCTATTAGCCGAACAAGCGTAGCCAACCAGCTAACGTTAGCTATTTAGCCAACTAGCTATTAGCCTAACAAGCGTAGCCAACCAGCACCGAGACCATTTAGAACCAAACTAACAAAACCTAAACGTGTTTGCAGATCAAAAGATCAGAGACAAACATAATGATGGGAGAAAATTAACCTTCAGAAGTCATTGATCAATGCTGATAAAGTAACACACTGCTTAAATATAAGTTATTTATGATGTAGGTGTTTTGTAGAGCAGTCAGTTGGCAGTCGCCAGCAGTGTCGAACCAGCCCAATACCAAACCAATCAGGTGGTTGTTCGATGAAACGAATCTTCAGACGTCATTGATCACGTGCTGCTGAAAAAGTGATACAGGCATCAGCACACTGCTTTGAAGTTTAATGCTTTCAAGGCCTCGTACCTCCGGTATCAAACATAACATCCCCATCGAAAAGTTGACAAAACAAAAAGGGTCTCATATTCACTACATCAGAATAAACTGTCATCCATTTTAGTATCAAAATATATCAAATTAACCTGGAATTACTCAATGTCCCCCTCTGTTGTCGAAGAAGTATAATACACCTAAACTAACAAAACCGGGCTGATAAACTGGCTGGTGTTCATGAGTTTATAAAACATATACTTTATACATTTGTCATAAATGACCTGCATTGATGAGACACACAGTGTGGATGAATGATCAGTAGTCGACAGGGTAAAAATAGCACTCCTAAAGAAGATGCATTTTCCAGTTAGATACCAACTTGAAAGAGGGAACTTTAACATAAAACCCACATGGAAACTGAGATTTGGCAAATAACATATAAAGAGAGGCTTACTTGACACCAAACCAACAACAGTAGTTACTAAAACATAAATTGCTAATGTATGATTTAAAACGTGGATTTTATGATGTAATGTAAACTTTATACATTTCTTTCCCAGGACCACTCAATTTTCAAATTCTCCAAAAATCTTTTGTGGATTACCCAGAATCCCATACCTTTATCACCGAGTGTATTACACCGAGTGTAATGTAAACACACGAGCAGCGCAGTGGTCTAAGGTATGGCATCTCAGTGCTAGAGGCGTCACTACAGACCCTGGTTCAAATCCAGGCTGTATCATAACAGGCCGTGATTGGGAGTCCCATAGAGCGTCACACAATTGGCCCAGCATCGTCTGGGTTAGGGTTTGGCCGGGGTAGGCCGTCAATGTAAATAATATTTTTTTCTTAATAACTGACTTGCCTAGTTAAATATAGGTTAAATATATTTAAAACATGTAGCTTCATTACACCGTTACACTGGCATACAACCTCAGTAGCACAGAGTAGATCATCCTATGACCTTGGGAAATAGTGCATTGTGGGTAGTTTAGAAGATTTCCTGAAACAAATTAATAATATGTAATTACGCAAAAACATAACTGTTTGTACTTATAGCTAACCATATCGTGACTACAACTAGTAGTTGTCTTTAACCAGACTGTATTGTTACACTGGTGAGTAAAAACTAATGCTCCTTACACTTTAACTTGTTGTCTGAAGATAAAATATTAATTTTACTCAACTGCGTTACCCACTACAGTCAACAGATGGCGGTCTGGGAATTTAAGGTTATGCTGTTGGTGTGACGTATAATCTAGTGGACGGAACACTTCTTTCAGCAGCAGCAAAAACAGTTAGTCAGCCACCTCGGTAGCTTGCTAGCCAAAATAGACGAACCAATAAAGCTCTTTAGACGCTTTAGTGTATATTAGCCACTGTGTTTTAAACTCACTTCTATCGTCTAGTTAGTTATCCGATTTAATTTCATATTTACGGTGTTGTTATTAGTCAGCTAGTGGGCTGGTTAAGTTAGCATTAGCCTAGCTAGCTAACATCCCCGACCATGCGGTCACTAAGCTACTCCCGTGCTAAAGGAGAGGAGGATGATATCACAGTAAAACAAGAAGTAGAGAGTGAGCCTGTTACTGTGAAAGAAGAGGAAGACGCGTTCAGAGTGAAAGAGGAGGAGGATGTTACAGTTAAAGGAGAGGAGGAGGATGTTACAGTTAAAGGAGAGGAGGATGCAGTTTATGGAGTGAAAGAGGAGGAGGAAGAGATGACTGTTACATCGAAAAAGGAGGAGGAGGAACCTGGATATCTGGAACCGGTTTCCCAAACGCATCTTAAGGCATCCAATGGTTCTAACGATGAATTTAGCCATAATATGGTTTTGAGAAACCGTTCCCTGATTAACACTAGTAAGTACTGTCTTACAAACAGAGACACAAACTCTGCAGTTGTTGAACTGATGTTTGGTGTTAAAGCGGAAATCTGCAGTTGCTACATCCATATTGTGACTTTTAAATTATTTATTTATAGCCATTGATTCTTGAAGAGTATAACACATGCCTCATGAGCTTAGTTCAACTGTTGTACCCCATCAGAACCCCAAATAAGCTTTTTTTACTCCAATGTTTAGAAACAATGTAAACCAACACTGTGTAGCCTCAACATGGTTAAAACTATAATGTTGATATCATGGATGGTCAGTCCTGGCATCCATAGGTATGTCTGTCTGTAGTTACATTTATCCAACCCCATAATCATCTTATTACCAAAACAGTGGTGGAATTACAGATTTGTTTTTGTTTGAACTGCAGATTGCTGGGTTGTGTGTTTTTTTTAAACAGAAAAAAATGGCTGCCCCAAGACTTGGTTTGGTAAACAGCTGAGGGATGGGGGAAGGAGAAGTGTAACCACTCTCAAATTCATAGAGAAAGCTATTGTAGCAACCGTAACCCAACACCTAGCGACCTCGTCAAGAAGTTCAGACATCTTGATGTAACAGTTATAAGGTGTTGGCTTGACAGTCCCTGGACTCAGGTTTGAGTTCAGCTCAGGGCAACCCCCCGAATTCACTACACTATGAATACAAGGACTGGCAATGCATGATGTCATAATGATAGTTTAACCAGGTTTCTAGGCTATATAGTATATTCTAGAATTCATCCATGATGTCATAATGATAGTTTAACCAGGTTTCTAGGTTATATAGTATATTCTAGAATTCATCCATGATGTCATAATGATAGTTTAACCAGGTTTCTAGGATATATAGTATATTCTAGAATTCATCCAAGATGTCATAATGATAGTTTAACCAGGTTTCTAGGATATATAGTATATTCTAGAATTGCCAGTGTAGATTTCCTGTGGGGGTCAAATTATTAGAGCTGTTGATAAGTCATTGTATAATATTCAGCCAATTTTTTTTCATGCCCTTACATTAAAGGCAAGACATACCTAGATGCAATTACATTCATGAATTGGTTTGAAACCTTTGCTTTAAACCCTTCTCAAAGTTTGTCATGAAACACTATTTTTTATTTATTTAAATTGAACCTTTATTTAACTAGGCAAGTCAGTTAAGAACAAATTCTTATTTACAATGACTGCCTACCCCGGACGACGCTGGGCAAATTGCCCCATCACGGCCGGTTGTGATACCGCCCGGATTTGATCCAGGGTGTCTGTAGTGGCGCCTCAAGCACTGAGATGCAGTGGCCCCAAAATCATGTTCTAGTCCCCAACTAAAATACATCTTGGTCAACCAAGCTCGTCAACATAACCTGACCAGAGGGAGCCCCCCTCTGCTGCTACTAATAGACTAGTAATAGACTACACCAGCAGTCGGCAACCTTTTCCAGTTGGAGTGCCAATTTATCTGACCATTTTTACCAATCTGTGTGCCAGTAATGATTTTCAAATGCACATTTTCATGGAACGTTTGATTCGTTTAATTTAAATTATAATAGTATTTCAAAATCATTGTCTGTGATTAATCTACATTCTAAATCTAAATGAAAATTGTACAAATCTAAGAGTAACTTTTATTGCCATTGCCAACTATGTAAAAAAAATAGCCTACATAAAGCCAACAAATAAAAACATGGCATTCTGCAGGTAGAAAATATCCTGATAAAAATAAATATCCTAGAAATCACACTGGCTGCACATGGTCTGTCTACAACAAGCTTGAAACATTGTATCAACTATCAACTGGGTCAGGAAACTCTGATAGCATGCTTGCAACATTGTATAAAATATTCTAGGCCCTCAGTTTCCTGCTCCAGTGAGTTCTGGACAGACACAGCTGTAGGCTATTTGTGCTAAGGATAAGAAGTAATCAGGTATTTTATGACATTTCCACTGGATCAGAGCATTACATTTTTCCCTTTTATGCTGAGTGGTTATCGAAAGGGCGAGAGCTGGAAATATTTTACGAAAATACTTTGAGGAACTATTGTCATTCGCTTTTGATTAGACTTTGTTTATTTGCTGTTTGGAGGTGAAGAAAAAATTAATTTGAGAAGCTCCACAACTCATTAGTGGTGCAGCGTTAAGACAATGAGAAATATTATCAGACATCCCCAAATGGGCACATTTATAGGCAGGTAGACTAGTCCTACTTCTATATGTGTAACCAGGTAGACTAATCCTACTTCTATATGCGTAATCAGGTGTGCGTCCTTACTCAACATCGACAGGAGTGTTTCAAACAAAAGACAATTAATAAATTGACAAAACTGACGGATCTTGTAGGGTCAGGTCTGGGTGGTCTGCCAGGGGCCGTTTCATTTAGTATCCGTTGGGGAATGATTTTATTTACCCATAGTATGTTGTACCGAAGTTGACTGACTGAAAGGGAGTGTAACTTTGATTATAATTACACTTCCTTGAAGGAGGGAAACGAGGTACAACACCTGTTTGTCCCCGCCCTTTCCTGGGTCGGTGAAGAGCGGTAGTAAATTTAAGGAAATAGATCCAAGCCTCACTCTCATCACCTGTGGAAGGCAGAGCTTCCAGCGAGGTGCGGATTTAATAGTATGTTGTACCTGGTTTCCCTCCTTCAGGGAACAGTAGTTATAGTCATAACGTTACGCTTGTCATATGATGAACTTCAACTTAAATATGGGATCTCGCTGTCGGACAGTTTTTTTGTATTCTGAAATGCACTCTAACTACGTATCATTTAGTGGCTCCTTATGTTACGCTGGGAAAACAGTTTTCACGGGCACAGAAATACTAAATAATTTCAGAGTTTGCTAAATCCAATGGTTTTTAACAGAGTCATTTTGTAATCGAAGATGGCGTAGCATTAAGACGTGTTTGTTTTAAATGGTATGTATTTTTCGTCTTTTTTTGTATATATTGCAATATATTTCAATCTTTTTCCATTTTTAAATTAAATATACATTCCGGCAACCTGCTTCACCCAATGTGATACGGATCTGCTATTTTTTTTAGACCTTATAGCCAGAACTTCCATCAGAAGCTAGCCATCAGAAGCTAACCAGCTAATTAGCTACTAGCTATTTAGTCATTGTTAGCCACTGCTAGCGGCCTTTACCTTTTTAGCTCAGACACCAGCCGCTTTTAGCCTGGATAGTACCTGCCAGTCTGCACAGCGCGATATCAACCCTGAGCATATCGGACTGTTTTTCTCCACTACATCACCGTATTCCTGCCGTAAGCTCTGGACCATTACACCGGATTGGCTATAGTGGCTATAGTGGCTAACTCCCTTGTCCTGAAGCTAGCACCAGTTAGCCTCGAGCCAGGCGCATCTCCCGGCTAGCATAGTAACGACTACATAACGGCTTCCCTGGTTCATATATTGCTGTTCACTGGACCCTATGATCACTTGGCTACATAGCTGATGCCTGCTGGACTGTTCATTAGTCACGGTTCTCCATTTTGTTTATTTGGTTTATCTGTCGGCCCCAGGCCCCAGCCTCGAACTCAGGCCCAGTGTGTAGTTAACTGATCCTCTCTGCCCATTCATCGCCATTTTACGTGTTGCTGTTGTCTTACCCGTTGTTTGCCTTAGCTAGCTCTCCCAATCAACACCTGTGATTGCTTTATGCCTCGCTTTATGTCTCTCTCTGTCAATATGCCTTGTATACTGTTGTTTAGGGTAGTTATCATTGTTTTATTGTACTGCGGAGCCCCTAGTCCCACTCAACATAGCTCAGAGAACTCTTTTGTCCCACCTCCCACAGATGCAGTGATCTCACCGAGCATAACTGGTGACTCCAGAGATGCAACCTCTCTTATCGTCACTCAATGCCTAGGTTTACCTCCACTGTACCCGCACCCTACCATACCCCTGTCTGTACATTATGCCTTGAATCTATCCTACCACACCCAGCAATCTGCCCGTTTTATTCTCTGTTCACAACGCACTAGACGACCAGTTCTGATAGCCTTTAGCCGTACCCTGATGTTGATGTTCTGATTATCCTACCGATCCTTGACTTCGGCGATGTCATTTACAAAATTGCCTCCAACACTCTCCTCAGCAAACTGGATGCAGTCCTTCACAGTGCCATCTGTTTTGTCACCAATGCCCCATATACCACCCACCACTGCGAACTGTATGCTCTTGTCAGCTGGCCCTCACTACATATTCGTTGCCAAACCCACTGGCTCCAGGTCATCTATAAGTCTTTGCTAGGTAAAGTCCCCCCTTATCTCAGCTCGCTGGTCAGCATAGCAACACCTCCTTTGGCCACTTTTCCTTCCAGTTCTCTGCTGCCAATGACTGGAAGGAATTGCAAAAATCGCTGAAGTTGGAGACTTATATCTCCCTCACTAACTTTAAGCATCAGCTATCTGAGCAGCTTACCGATTGCTGCAGCTGTACACAGCCCATCTGTAAATAGGCCACCCAATCTACCTACCTCATCCCCATGTTTTTATTTACTTATTTTGCACACCAGTATTTCTACTTGCACATCATCATCTACACATCTATCACTCCAGTGTTAATTTGCTAAATTGTAATTACTTCGCTACTTGCTACTCTGGCCTATTTATTGCCTTACCTCCGTACTCCATTTGCACACACTGTATATAGATTTTTCTATTGTGTTATTGACTGTACTTTTGTTTATCCCACGTGTAACTCTGTTGTTTTTTGTTGTCTTACTGCTTTTCTTTATCTTGGCCAGGTCGCAGTTGTAAATGAGAACTTGTTCTCAACTGGCCTACCTGGTTAAATAAAGGTGAAATACAAAAAGTCTTAACTTTATTGACAACACCCAAATGGATACTGTCATTAATGTGATTCTTCAATAATTACACATAATTCTTAATACTATAGCAAACATTATATTAAACAGGACATTCAAACGAAACATACAATTATAATCCAAAGTAGTGTGAAATGTACTCATAAGCAACCTGGACATGGAGGTTACTCCCCTGAGTTTTCCCCCATTCACATTCAGAATATATTGTGAAAAACTAAAATCTTTGCTCACCATTTTTGCTCTAATCAGATATAGTACATCCATAACTATCGGTTTCCTCATTAGCAGGGAGGAGTTTCTACAACCAAATTGCATGTGCATCGCCCTCGTGCCGCAATTTTAGCAAACACAGAAAGGGGCCTGTATTGGAGACCAAAAGTCGTCTGGCACACTGCTTAGAGTTTCAACAACATGAATAACTTATTTCTAGTCTACAATCTTAGATGTTACTACTAATGTGAAAACAAGACAAAATATGACTTCTTGCTAATAATTTTAACATTCATTACAGACATCAATTGTTGTACAACATCATGGCTACGCTGTTGGCATCACCTTTTACAGTGGATTTCCACTGTTGTGCGCCTTTAACCATCTGTCTGACTTTGTTGTTTACACAGGAGAGATACGGGACTATCGTGGATCCTCTGGGGAGCCTCAACAACCTCAGGATGCTGTAGAGGCAGAGAAGAGTCTCTCTGGGTCAGAACACCTCAATAAACACCTGCAGAGATCCACAGGGAAGAGAACTCACTGCTGCTCTGACTGTGGAAAGAGATTCACCTCATCAGGCATTAAAATTCATCAGAGGATCCACACAGGAGAGAAATCTTATAGTTGTGGTCAATGTGGGAAGAGTTTTGTTCAATCTAGCAATCTGACAGTGCACCAGAGAACACACACTGGAGAGAAACCATATAGCTGTGATCAATGTGGGAAGAGTTTTGTTCAATCTAGCAATCTGACAGTGCACCAGAGAACACACACTGGAGAGAAACCATATAGCTGTGATCAATGTGGGAAGAGTTTTGTTCAATCTTGCAATCTGACAGTGCACCAGAGAACACACACTGGAGAGAAACCATATAGCTGTGATCAATGTGGGAAGAGTTTTAGTCAATCTAGTGATCTGACAGTGCACCAGAGAACACACACAGGAGAGAAATCTTATAGTTGTGATCAATGTGGGAAGAGTTTTGTTCAATCGAGAAATCTGACAGTGCACCAGAGAACACACACTGGAGAGAAACCATATAGCTGTGATCAATGTGGGAAGAGTTTTGTTCAATCTAGCAATCTGACAGTGCACCAGAGAACACACACTGGAGAGAAACCATATAGCTGTGATCAATGTGGGAAGAGTTTTACTACATCTGTCTCTCTGACTTTACACCAGAGAATACACACAGGAGAGAAACCTTTTAGCTGTACTCAATGTGGGAAGAATTTTACTACATCAAGCCATCTGACTTCACACCAGAAAACACACACAGGAGAGAAACCTTACAGCTGTGATCAATGTGGGAAGAGTGTTACTACATCTGTCTCTCTGACTTTACACCAGAGAACACACACAGGAGAGAAACCTTATAGCTGTGGTCAATGTGGTAAGAGTTTTTGTCAATCTGGCCATCTGACAGCGCACCAGAGAACACACACAGGAGAGAAATCTTATAGCTGTGATCAATGTGGGAAGAGTTTTGTTCAATCTAGCTCTCTGACAGTGCACCAGAGAATACACACAGGAGATAAACCTTATAGCTGTGATCAATGTGGGAAGAGTTTTGTTCAATCTAACTCTCTGACAGTGCACCAGAGAACACACACAGGAGATAAACCTTATAGCTGTGATCAATGTGGGAAGAGTTTTGCTCACCGAAGCAGCCTGATATCACACCAGAGAACACACACAGGAGAGAAACTTTTAGCTGTGACCAGAGATAATCTGATAAAAGATCTCTGACCAATCATCAGAAAATACATGGAGTTGTTTCATGATATCAATTAAATGAATGTCACAATGTAGAATGTTTTAATATTGTAGTGGGAGTATTTTAATTATGTCACAATGTAGAATGATGTAACATTGTAGTAGGAGTATTTTAATTATGTCACAATGTAGAATGTTTTAACATTGTAGTAGGAGTATTTTAATGATGTCACAATGTAGAATGTTTTAACATTGTAGTAGGAGTATTTTAATGATGTCACAATGTAGAACCCTAAATGTTTGTCCCCTGTTCTATTGATTTCAACATGATATGGATATTAGCCTCAGGGGGAAAATCCAGGCTCTGAATTGAAAGAGTACTATTTATGGGATTTAGTAAGTACACATTATTCCCAGATTCCGTGTGGTTTTTGAGCTGTTAGTTTTAACAGGACGTGCAACCTCATCTCCCTCCTGTCGCACAAATGATTTTAGCATGATATCGATTAGTTATGACAAATAAGTGTTGCGTTCCTTTGTTTAGCGACCCCTACATTTAAATGCATTAAATGTAGGGGTCAACCTGATTTTCCCCCTAATCGATATCATTGATTTATTGCTACTTGTCAAAACAGCGTTTCTGGAGCTTGTGCAGATTATAAGGAGCTTGTTTATATAAATACAAGAAATATGATTATTGTGGCAGATGTTTGTGTAAATAGCACATGTTATGTTTAGGTTTTCAATTTATCCCAAACTGTTTCTGCATATTGGTTATTGATTTGGACAAATTAAAACTGTTTTGACATTGAGGCTATCCCACCTAGCAAAATGTAATTGAAAAGACGTTGAAAATAAGACTATGCAAATATTATACCATGCCTCACCATTAAGTTAATTATTGACAAAGGGGTGTACATTTTTATTATTATTTTTTATTTACAATTCATGTAAATTGAAACGCCGTTGAAAATAAGACTATGCAACCAAATATTTAATATTTCCAATTCATGAAACATTTAGTAATCATAAATATTTATGCAACCAACTGACAATTTTCGGGTATAATTATATTGACATTGTTGTCCTTCTTTTAGAATAGCAGGGTTCATTCTCAGATGTGCCAAACCAAATGTACTAGAGCATGACATTGGGGACTGGGCCCCGATCCAACAACATGCCTATCTAGTGAACCCTGAAAAGAGAGAGAAGCTCCACAGTGAGGTGGAAAGTTACTACGGATATTGCAGGAGTTTCCTTTTGAAATCAGACATGTCCGTGTTAAGGACAACTTTGTTGCTGATTTTCTCAAGGGTGGGCAGTCAAAATGTTCGTGTTTTGCGTTTAGCCATTGCGTTGCCATGTATCACAATTTATTTTGACTGCACGTTTTTCCGTATTGGAGATGAGTTTTGTTTGGGCTCGTTCCAAGAAGACGAGAGTTCTAGAAGCTCGTGAGTTTTAGGAAGACGAGAGTTCTAGAAGCTAGTGAGTTTTAGGGTTATATAGAAAGAAAAAGGAGAAAAAAATAATACGATTGTATATTATTATTTAGAAATACGTGTTTTTTCTTGTTTTTAATTGTTGACAGCCAGTAGACACAATGTTTATATTGTAGAAGGTGAAGCATTGTAGATGATTATAATGTGAAATGGAAGTTGTTTTCTGTTGGTGGTGAGCAAACTTGTCCAACAAAAATGATAGGATTTATTTGTTGTCTTAAGGGGGAAGGTGTTACAGGCTTTAGTTTTTCCATTTTTATGTTTTGAGGTTGGACTTTAGCACTATAGCACGTAGGAGGCACTGATTGGTGTCACCTCGTTAGTCAGTATGTGTAACACCAGTTCTTTTGTTTGCCTCTTCTTGGGCAGATTTAGTGGGTCTCATGGTGGGTGACTTTTATGTCCCAGTTGTTGTTACTAGTCAACTTTCAGTGGACACTGAGAGCAAAACTGCAACATTATGTTAAAATACTTTTATTGCATCAAATGGTTGTTTTATGCAACAGAATAGAGGGTTCTTAGAACTACTGTGTCTGTGTGTTCTACTGAGGATGGGCCTCTGGGAGAAAACACTGACAGGAGATTTACAATGTCTTTTGGGTGATTAAACCTAAAGAGACCACATTCCAGGGCATGAGTTAATGTTTCTGTTCTATATGGTACCAAGGAGAGATGACCCCAGGGCCAGACCCTGGTCTCTACACAAAGAGTACTGTTTTTACAGCAGATACTGTCTGCTGAGAATTATAAATATATTTTCATACAAATCTTAACCTTGTGACCCGTTCTATACATCTGTTGTTCGTTATGTAGGTTGAAAGGGGTGTATCTTGGCTATAAAAGACCTTTGTACTTTTGTCTCGGGGCTCTCAACGAATCATCTGGGGGTGATTTGTTGACCAGCCATCATTTATCATAGATCACTCAATTCATTCACTTTATATGTGTGTGTTGTATTGACCTGCTCCCTTATTAATAAGTGAATAAAGATTTCGATTTAAGAATAACTCTGACTTGTGTGATAAGTTTGTCTCTTTTGAAATTAACCACCACATTTGGCGATGGGGGATGTGAATCTTGACTTGTTGACCGCTCCTGGCGACCTGGGTAAATGGTGCACCAGGGATCCCTCAAACTTGGGATCTCAGGGAGACCACACTTTGGGAATGGAGCAGATGGACCCACCTTTGATCTGAGAGGCAGCGAGCTGAGTGGATACCAAATCTCAAACCTAGTTTAAAAAAAGAGGTGAGCGAACCACACAAAGTGTAGTTTTTAGAAAAGCCTCGTAGGCTTTGAGTGTGTATTCCAGTGTGAGGGGGGTCACCTTGGAGGTGTAAACAGGACCCAGTCAGTAGGCTCTGAGTGTGTATTCCTGTGTGGAGGTGTTAACAGGGCCCAGTCAGGAGGCTCTGAGTGTGTATTCCTGTGTGGAGGTGTTAACAGGGCCCAGTCAGGAGGCTCTGAGTGTGTATTCCTGTGTGGAGGTTTATTATTTTATTAGGTTATTCCTGTAATTTCCCAGTATGAGAGGAGTTGCTAGATGTATTGAATAAACCTTTCTCCATAAAGTTAGTGAACCAAGGTGGCTGATTAGCTGTTGATGTTGAAGAAGTGTCCCGTCCACTAGATTATACTTCACGGTGGCAGAATCACCTGAAAGACGCACATCGCCACCTGCTGACTGGAATTGGTATCGCAGTTGAGAAAATACTTTCAGACAAAAAGCTAAAAAGCGACTGCCACTAAAAACCAACGACTCCCTTTTAAAACGGGCTATGTGGCATCAGAAACATTAATTATAGTGTAAAAATTTACTACAAAGTGTAGCTAAATAGAATAACTTTGGTCATACCCACTCAGCACGTGACGTCGAATTATGGGCCATATCAGGTCTGTCTGTTGTGGCCGCTATTTCGCCCCAAAATATTCATCCCAAATGGGGCTGTGTATAATATAACTATGTAAATGTCTCTCGGACAAGGTAACTTTTATCAATATACACTCTAAAAACTAAAGTTTCTTGGAGTATCCTTTAGGGGTTCTTCAAATTGAAACTGTAGGGGAACCCCTAAAAGTTATTCAAAGAACGTTTTGTGGGAACCCCTATAAGTTCATTGAAGAACCCCTTATCATGGTTCCTCAAAGAACCTTTTGGGTTTCATTTTTTTAACTTCCTGTCCACCCTCCCTCCATTATAAAAACATATTTTAATAATAACAATATTGACAATATTGATTGAAATAATTCATTGTTTATTTAGTGGCACCACAAATGTGAATTAATATTTACAAAACAACTTACCAAACCAAACACATTACAAATTTGCAACATTTCTGCAGACATGTCAGACCATAATAAATAATACATTTACTTTGTATAGTGCTTTTCATGACATTTAAAAATGTATAAATAATGATGTACAATAAAAACAACATACATTAAAAATGAATCATATGTAAACTAACAATATTGTAGACTTGATGCTAAATACAGATTTTTCAGCTTTAGTGTGTATATCGTATCCACTTAGTTATGTTAGGAAGTTTGCCATCTTTATGACCGGCCCTGGTAACTTCACCCCAACTTCTCTTCTCCCAGAACACAGTAACTTAACAACATAAGTGTTTTTCTGACATTTTGGGGGAATTTAAGGGAAAATAAAAAATACAGCCGTAGCAGGATGATGTCCTCACCCCTGCCTCGCCTCTCGACCTCTGATAGTCCTTGAATTATCTTTTTGTCTATATCCATTCCATGGACTTGATTCATTTCTGAGAAGATCTGAACTGATCATTTGCACACATTTGTATGCTAATAGATGTCAGTTTGTATTGACTGCTATGTAGGTTAAATGTACACTTCAAATGCAGCTGTCCTACAATATATCTGTACCTTCTTCTTGATCCCAATTGCATTGTGTCCATGTTCTGTCCTATAAGGATTTCAGAGGAAGAGAAAATGTGTCAAAGAATAGTCTTACAAGCATTAAAACATATATATATATATATTAAATAAATATTGAAAGATAAATGGCATCAACATACAATGTAATGTAAAATAGAAGAACATATTGGAGAAAGCACTAGCCAATACAGTACTGCCATACAGTAACAGTACTGCCATACAGGCCTAATATCACATTTCAAGATATCTTTGTACACAAATTGTTCAATATTTTATCAGGCTGACTTGAAAGATTATACACAACATTTTGCTGCGTGGCAATACTGTGTTTTGGATTCTGAAGGGCATTTATACAAAAGAGGTAGTCTAGACACTGTATTAATACCATTATGCATTTGAATCCCATCTACAGATACCAGCAAAGATATTAATTTCCGTCCGCAAGGGGGCGGACATGTAACGTTTCCAAAATGGGGATAGTATTGTCCATGTAACGTTTCCAAAATGGGATAGTATTGTCCATGTAACGTTTCCAAAATGGGATAGTATTGTCCATGTAACGTTTCCAAAATGAGATTGTATTGTACATGTAACGTTTCCAAAATGGGATAGTATTGTCCATGTAACGTTATGCCCCCTTGTGAGTTAATAGTATTGCATGCTGTAGCAGGCTATATAAAGAGGAAGACCTCCATTGACGATTCAGTTCGTTGTAACATCTCGTCTGGACAGGTCACCGTCCTTAGTTAGTTAGTTAACGTTAGCTAGTTCATTATCACAAAAGTGAGAACTTCTCTAGATTGGAAACTTACGCTAATGAGTGTAAAGCCATGTTGGCTTTATGGAAACGATATACAATATATGGGAAAGAATATAGTTTAGGGAAATAATCCAAACCTAGTTGTGCCTAGTTAGGACATAACGTTATCTAGCTAGATAACGGTACTGTACTGTAGCTCATACAACGCCGACGGTCAAAACCGGTTTTCTAATATTTACGGTAATTAACTATAGTAACGTTATGGAAGATATTCACAGAAAACCATCATTGTCTTCGTTATTCATTATTAGTATGTTATATTATTATAATAAATTATTTCGATACATATTCAGAGCCAAACATCAACCCAACTTAACCTTTTTAACTGTTGTCGCATCCAAACTTGTCACCATCGTTTTCAGTTGTAATTGCGAAGTTCCCGGAAGAAGTCCAGCAACAACGGAGGTTCCTCGATGAACCCACCTTCTAACAAGTTCTTTGAAGAACCTTTTGGGGCTGTTTTTCATTGGCCAAGAACCCCACGGTTCTTAGGGGATCTGAGAACAACTCCAGTTGAACCCTTCATTTTTAGAGTTGTAGTCGGCTCTATTTACTTTCAGATTCAAAACATGCTGATTAGCATCAACGATCAAGTCAGCTGCTGCTGCTCCAATACAGTATGAGGTGAAACGGTGAACTGACGTTGAACCGGGCAGTCAGCTGCTGCTGCTCCAATACAGTATGAGGTGAGACGGTGAACTGATGTTGAACTGGGCAGTCAGCTGCTGCTGCTCCAATACAGTATGAGGTGAGACGGTGAACTGATGTTGAACCGGGCAGTCAGCTGCTGCTGCTCCAATACAGTATGAGGTGAGACAGTGAACTGATGTTGAACCGGGCAGTCAGCTGCTGCTGCTCCAATACAGTATGAGGTGAGACGGTGAACTGACGTTGAACTGGGCAGTCAGCTGAATCATAATAATAATGAAGTTAATGAAAATTAAATTAATTTGTGAAGCTGTTAAAAAATAGTATATGGCATATTAAATATATTACTCTATTGTTATCATATAGAAACATCGTGGAATATTGTACATCATATTAAATATATTACTCTACTGTTATCATATAGAAACATCATGGAATATTGTACATCATATTAGCATCAACATACATTATTGTTTCATTCAATTTCACATAATAAGGATATTTCATATTTTCAAGTTCAGAAGTCAGAACCCATCACCTGCTATGTAAAAGAGACAGAAGAATGCACAATGGTCAATGCACTCCGGGATCCTTGGGACATCCCTGCCCTAAACCATAACCTTAACCATTTTAAATGTCAACTTCAACGGGCTAGGGATATCCCAAGGATGTGTCTCTATCTGAAAATACATGATCTAAGTGATTGATAGTTGGTATTCATCAGTCATAATGTCTTATTTACTTTAATGAACTACTAAAATAGTGATTTTGTCAGACAGCAGCTCTACACTTTATTGACTGACTGATCCATTCATCCTTCCATCCCTCCTCAGCCTTCCTCTCCTCTGAAGACACAGTGAGGGTGGAGCTCAGTCAGAGAGCTGTTGAAGGACTGGTTAGGAAGAACACTTCTACAGCCAGAGAGGTGAGAGGTCACACATGGTTTAGATGGTAAATATTTATGTTCCCTTAGTGGTTCATCACATAAGCAAAAGGGAATATGATCCATCATCTATGTTTATTTACGTTGGTGCAAATTGTCCACTGATATTGGTGTAATTTCTCACCCCTTTTGGCTGTATGAAAGTTAATTTCCCCTCAGGCACACACATTTGTTCTTCGATATTATGAAGGTAATTTGTGTACAATGTACTTTTCCCCACATCTCTTTACATTGCTTATGGATATTTGGTGGCCTGACTGCGTCAAAGGCACATCCTGGTTGTTCTGAACCTAATGCAGCTTAGAGTGATCGGATGACAGAAGTCACATTTAGGTGCCAGGTGTAACTGAGGCCATAGATGCTCCATATCCATTACTTTGAGTGTTTTATATAATATGACTAAATGTGTTTCTTTCTGTGTTGCAGGTGCAGTCAAGAAATGGAACGGCAAGGCCACAGAACATGACATAAGCAGAGCTGTGGGAGACCACCTCAAGCCCCTGGTAGAGCCGGGGGTGGTGTTTACCACTCCACCACACATTCAGCAGGCTTGAAAAGTAGGATTGATCTGGTTGATCCAATTGTTTGTTTCTGTTTTCAGTAGTTGAATCCTTTGACATGGGATTGATACCCGGTTTTCATACTAAGAGGGACCAAGAGTCTTTCGATTGGTCGGTCATTGGATTCATATATATCTCCCTCACTAACATTAAGCATCAGCTGTCAGAGCAGCTTACAGATTATTGTACCTGTACACAGCCCATCTGTAAATAGCCACACACAACTACCTCATCCCCATATTGTTATTTATTTATTTTTGCTCCTTTGCACATCTATCACTCATGTTTAATTGCTAAATTGTAATTATTTCGCCACGATTGCCTATTTATTGCCTTACCTCCTTACTCCATTTTGCACACACTGTATATAGATTTTTCTGTTGTATTATTGACTTTACTTTTGTTTATCCCATGTGTAACTGTGTTTTTGTCACACTGCTTTGCTTCATCTTGGCCAGGTCGCAGTTGTAAATGAGAACTTGTTCTCAACTGGTTAAATAAAGGTGAACATTTGACCTGGTTAAACTATCATTATGACATCATGGTCACCTGGTTAAACTATCATTATGACATCATGGTCACCTGGTTAAACTATCATTATGACATCAAGACAACTGGTGCTGAAGTCCAACCTCAAAACATAAATGGAAAACCAAAGACTATAACACCATAAGAGAAAGCTTACCAACAGAAAACAACTTCCATTTCACATTATAATCAACTACAATGCTTCACCTTCACCAATATAAACATGGCGTCTACTGGCTGTCAACAATTAAAAACCAGCTTCTAGAACTCTCATCTTCCTAAAACTCACCAGCTTCTAAAACTCTCGTCCCCTTGGAACGAGCCCAAACAAAACTCATCTCCAATACGGAAAACCGTGCAGTCAAAATAAATTGTGATCCATGGCAACTCACAGCCTAAACGCAAAACGCAAAACTTTTTGACTGCCCACCCTTGATACAATCAGTAACCAAGTTGTCCTTACCCCGGACATGTCTAATTTCAAAAGGAAACTCCTGCAATATCCGTAGTAACTTTCCACCTCACTGCGGCGCTTCTCTCTCTTTTCAGGGTTCACTCGATAGGCATGTTGTTGGATCGGAGCCCAGTCCCCAATGTCATGCTCTAGTACACATATGTCAGAGTCAAGGCCCGCGGGCCACATCCGGCCCGCGAGAAGGTTTTTTACGGCCCCTGGGATGATCTTGATTTATTATTAGAACCGGCCCGCAGACCGCAGCAAGCCGGCAGCCCGCAGATCTTTTACACGCACCAATACTACATTTCCCACAATGCAACGGTGACGCACCGAGCAGTAGGCTGCTTCATTTCAATATTTATTGGCACAGCAGTCGTCAGCATCACAGTAAAATTAACTTTCAGATACCCATCAAAAATGGCAAAACGGAAGGTGGACACTGAGAACCGGGGGTTTCAAACAAGGTGGGAGTCGGAGTATATGTTCACGGAGGTAGCTGGAAAACCTGTGTGTCTTCTGTGTGGAGAAAGTGTGGCGGTACTGAAAGAGTATAATCTGAGACGACATTATGAAACGAAACACGCGGACAAAAACAAGAATATGGACATGGAACAAAGGCTACAAAAGGCAGAGGAATTAAAACGAGGCCTCAAATCTCGACAGGCTCTGTTCAAAAAAGCCAAATCACAAGGCCAGGCTGCTGTCAAGGCCAGTTTTATTTTGGCAGAAGAGATCGCTAAATCAGCCCGGCCATTTACGGAGGGGGATTTCATCAAAAACTGCATGATTAAAGTTTGTGACGAAGTTTGCCCAGAAAAAAGGCAACTCTTTTTAAATGTGAGTCTGAGCAGAAACACCATTGCCGAGAGAGTAGACCAGTTGTCCATCAATCTAAAAGAGCAGCTTGTGAAAAAGGGAAAAGATTTCATTGCATATTCCTTGGCTGTGGATGAGAGCACCGACATTTCTGACATTTTTCAATGAACATTCGAACAGTCCGGCCCTCGGCTTGTAGCTAAATTTTTTATTTGGCCCTCCGTCCATTTGACTTTGACACCCCTGCTCTAGTACATTTGGTTTGGCACATCTGAGAATGAACCCTGATATTCTAAAAGCAGGGCAACATTGTCAATATAATTGTACCAAAAAATTGTCAGTTGGTTGCATAAATAATTACCATTACTAAATGTTACATGAATTGGAAATATTAAATATTTGGTTGCATAGTCTTATTTTCAACGGCTTTTTAATTACATTGTGCCAGGTGGGATAGCCCCAATGTCAAAACACAGTTTTAACGTGTCCAAATCAATAACCAATTTGCAGAAACAGTTTGGGATAAATTGAAAACCTAAACATAACATGTGCTATTTACACAAACATCTGCCACAATAATCGTTTAAAAAAAGTTTTAACGTGTCCAAATCAATAACCAATATGCAGAAACAGTTTGGGATAAATTGAAAACCTAACATGTGGTATATACACAAACATCTGCCACAATAATTGTAAAACAAGCTCCTTATAAACTGCACAAGCACCAGAAACGCTGTTGTTTTGACAAGTAGCAATAAATCACTGATATCGATTAGGGGGGAAATCAGGTTGTTCATGCTGTTGAAACTAACACAACTAAAAAAACACATGGAAATGGGAGATATATTTTACCTCACTGGTTAGAGGACAACCTGCAGAAGACAGTCAGCTACATTTTGGAGTGATGCATTTAAATGTAGGGGTCGCTAAACAATGGAATGCAACACTTATTTGTCACCACTCATCGATATCATGCTAAAATAAATTGTGCCGAGAGGAGGGAGATGAGGTTGCACGTCCTGTTAAAACTAACAACTCAAAAACCACACGGAATCTGGGAGTAATGTGTACATCCCTGGTTAGAGGACAATTTGTAGAAAACAGCTTGCTACATTTTGAAGTGTTGCATTTTGATTCAAGTGGGTCACCAACGTGGTAAGTGTAACAACTCTTTTTTGTTAGGACAATTTTGTTAAATCACATAAATAGTACTCTTTCATTTCAGAGCCTGGATTTTCCCCCTGAGGCTAATATCCATATCATGTTGAAATCAAAAGAACAGGGGACAAACATTTAGGGTTCTACATTGTGACATCATTAAAATACTCCTACTACAATGTTAAAACATTCCACATTGTGACATCATTAAAATACTCCTACTACAATGTTAAAACATTCTACATTGTGACATCATTAAAATACTCCTACTACAATGTTAAAACATTCTACATTGTGACATCATTAAAATACTCCTACTACAATGTTAAAACATTCTACATTGTGACATTAATTCATTGATATCATGAAACAACTCCTTCATGTATGTATTTTCTGATGTTTGATCAGAGATCTTTTATCAGAGTATCTCTTGTCACATCGATCACAGATATACGCTTTATCTCCTGTGTGTGTTCTCTGGTGTTTAGTCAGATAGCTAGATGCAGTAAAACTCTTCCCACATTGATCACAGCCATAAGTTTTATCTCCTGTGTGTATTCTCTGGTGTCTAGTTAGATAGCTAGATGCAGTAAAACTCTTCCCACATTGATCACAGCCATAAGGTTTATCTCCTGTGTGTATTCTCTGGTGTATAGTTAGATAGCTAGATGAAGTAAAACTTTCCCCACATTGATCACACCTATAAGGTTTCTCTCCTGTGTGAGTTCTCCGGTGTCCTGTCAGGCTGCTTAGGTGAGTAAAACTCTTTCCACATTGAGTACAGCTATAAGATTTCTCTCCTGTGTGTGTTCTCTGGTGTACTATCAGGTTGTTTAGCTGAGTAAAACTCTTCACACATTGAGCACAGCTATAAGGTTTCTCTCCTGTGTGTGTTATCTGGTGTCGAATCAGATGGCTAGATGTAGAAAAACTCTTCCCGCATTGAGCACAGCTATAAGATTTCTCTCCTGTGTGTGTTATCTGGTGTCGAATCAGATGGCTAGATGTAACAAAACTCTTCCCACATTCATCACAAATATACTGTTTCTTTCGTTTCTCTCCTGTGTGTGTTCTCTGGTGTGATATCAGGCTGCTTTGCTGAGTAAAACTCTTTCCACATTGACCACAGCTATACGGTTTCTCTCCTGTGTGTGTTCTTCGGTGTACAGTAAGATGGCTAGATGTATCAAAACTCTTCCCACATTCATCACAGCTATATGGTTTCTCTCCTGTGTGTGTTCTCTGGTGTGATATCAGGCTGCTTAGCTGAGTAAAACTCTTCCCACATTGACCACAGCTATAAGGATTCTCTCCTGTGTGTGTTCTTTGGTGTACAGTAAGATGTCTAGATGTATAAAAACTCTTCCCACATTCATCACAGCTATATGGTTTCTCTCGTTTCTCTCCTGTGTGTGTTCTCTGGTGTGATATCAGGTTGGTTGACTGAGTAAACCTCTTCCCACATTGATCACAGCTATAAGGTTTCTCTCCTGTGTGGATTCTCTGATGAATTTTAATGCCTGATGTGGAGGTGAATCTCTTCCCACAGTCAGAGCAGCAGTGAGTTCTCCTCCCTGTGGATCTCTGCAGATGATTATTGAGGTGTCCTGATCTGGAGAGACTCTTCTCTGCCTCTTCAGCATCACAAGGTTGTTGAGGCTCCCCAGAGGATCCACGATAGTCCCGTCTCTCTCCTGTGTGAACAACAAAGTTAGACAGATGGTTAAAGGCCCACAACAGCGGAAATCCACTGTAAAAGGTGATGCCAACAGCGTAGCCATGATGTTGTACAACAATTGACGTCTGTAATGAATGTAATGATTATTTGACATTTGTCTTAAAATGAGCAACAATAGTCATATTTTGTCTTGTTTTCACACTAGTAGTAACATCGATGATTGTAGGCTCGAAATAAGTTATTCATGTTGTTGAAACTCTAAGCACTGTGCCAAACGACTTTTGGTCTCCAATATAGGCCCCTTTCTGTGTTTAATAAAATTGCGGCACGAGGGTGATGCAAATGCAATTTGGTTGTAGAAACTCCTCCCTGCTAATGAGGAAACCGCTAGTTATGGATGTAGTATATCTGGTAATGAGGAAACCACTATTTATGGATGTAGTATATCTGGTAATGAGGAAACCACTAGTTATGGATGTAGTATATCTGCTAATGAGGAAACCGCTAGTTATGGATGTAGTATATCTGCCTGGAGCAAAAACGGCGAGCAAAGATTTTAGTTTTTCACGATGTATTCTGAATGTGAATGGGGGAAAACTCAGGGGAGTAACCTCCATTTACAAGTTGCTTATGAGTACATTTCACACTACTTTGGATTATAATTGTAAGGATCGTTTGAATGTCCTGCTTAATATAATGTTTGTGTCATCATCGCAAATCAACCACTTTGTACTCTAAAAACACTTCAACCAGTAAAATGCTCTTTGGCTTTTCCATCAGCCTGACAATGAGGGTTTGCACACTGTTTGCCAAATTGGCCCATAACTTCACCTAACAACAACATAGACCTACTGTAGAACCCATAACTTCACCTAATAACAAACATAGACCCACTGTAGGACCCATAACTTCACCTAATAACAACATAGACATACTGTAGGACCCATAACTTCACCTAACAACAACATAGACATACTGTAGGACCCATAACTTCACCTAACAACAACATAGACATACTGTAGGACCCATAACTTCACCTAACAATAACATAGACCTACTGTAGGACCCATAACTTCACCTAACAACAACAGACCTACTGTAGAACCCATAACTTCACCTAACAATAACATAGACCTACTGTAGGACCCATAACTTCACCTAACAACAACATAGACCTACTGTAGGACCCATAACTTCACTGAACCACAATAACTACAGACATACTGGAGCGTGTGTGTTGTATATCTATATATCAAGGAACAGTTCTCCACAAATGATGAGCTAAGGATCTCTGTGTGCAAACAGACTAACGAGACCCTACCAGTAAATCAAGCAGACAATAACATTATAAACATCAATTTGTTAGGGATGTTGGATCCAACGTGGAGCACGGCATAACTGTCTTTACCAGAGTAATGAATGAAGAAGCACTTTGGTTGTTGTTGCATGTCGTGATGTTTCTCATGTGACTGGAATTCAGAAAATGATTTCCTGGATCAGCTGATGATAGTTAAACATTTGACTGTAACTAAACAGCTACAGTATTAAGAATTATGTGTAATTATTGAAGAACCGCGTTAATGACAGTATCCATTTGGGTGTTGTCAATAAAGCTAAGACTTAAAAAATATATATTCCACCTTTATTTAACCAGGTAGGCCAGTTGAGAACAAGTTCTCATTTACAACTGCGACCTGGCCAAGATAAAGCAAAGCAGTGCGACAAAAACAACACAGAGTTACACGTGGGATAAACAAACGTATAGTCAATAACACAATAGAAAAATCTATATACAGTGTGTGCAAATGGAGTACGGAGGTAAGGAAATAAATAGGCCAAAATAGCGAAGTAACTACAATTTAGCAAATTAACACTGGAGTGATAGATGTGCAGATTATGATGTGCAAGTAGAAATACTGGTGTGCAAAATAGAAAAAAAGTAAATAAAAGCATGGGGATGAGGTAGGCAGTTGGATGGGCTATTTACAGATGGGCTGTGTACAGCTGCAGCGATCGGTAAGCTGCTCAGATAGCTGATGTTAAAGTTAGTGAGGGAGATATATGTCTCCAACTTCAGCAATTTTTGCATTTCGTTCCAGTCATTGGCAGCAGAGAACTGAAAGGAAAGGCGGCCAAAGAGGTGTTGGCTTTGGGGATGACCAGTGAGATATACTTCCTGGAGCGCGTCCTATGGGTGGGTGTTGCTATGGTGACCAGTGAGCTGAGTTAAGGCGGAGCTTTACCTAGCAAAGACTTATGGATGACCTGGAGCCAATGAGTTTGGCGACGAATATGTAGCGAGGGCCAGCCAACAAGAGCATACAGGTCCTAGTGGTGGGTGGTATATGGGGGTTTAGTGACAAAATGGATGGCACTGTGATAGACTGCATCCAGTTTGCTGAGTAGATTGTTGTAGGCTATTTTGTAAATTACATCGCCGATCCGTTTTACGAGGGTATGTTTGGCAGCGTGAGTGAAGGAGGCTTTGTTGCGAAATAGGAAGCCAATTATAGATTTAATTTTGGATTGGAAATGAGAGTTTATAGTCTAACCGGACACCTAGGTATTGTAGTTGTCCACATATTCTAAGTCAGAACCGTCCAGAGTAGTGAAGCTAGTCGGGCGGGTGTGGGCAGCGATCGGTTGTTGATTGATCGGTTGTTCTTATCGGCTGTTGAGTCTGCTGATAAGAATACGGTGATTGACAGAGTCAAAAGCCTTGGCCAGGTCGATGAAGACGGCTGCACAGTACTGTCTTTTATTGATGGCGGTTATGATATTGTTTAGTACCTTGAGCGTGGCTGAGGTGCACCCGTGACCAGCTCGGAAACCGGATTTCACAGCGGAGAAGGTACGGTGGGATTCGGGTTGGAGCGAGCGGTCGCATTCGCACTTCGGTCCGCAGGTAGTATAACTTTTCATTACATTTCATTACATTTCATTATAGTACAACGGTTTGATTTGTCTAATCTTAGCAATTTCTTCTTAGCTAGCTACATAGCCGTCTTTGTATCAAAGATAATTGCGTAATTATCGTATTCCGTCGTCCTAACGTAGTCTACACTGCTATCTGCCCAGCAGCTAGCCAGCTAGCAAACGTCTACCGAATAGCAGCACTGTAGAAACTATTACACTCAACTGAACGACTTGATTAGTGTAGTGCTAGCTAGCTACATAGTTGTCTTTGCTGTCTTCGTATCCAAGATAATTGTGTAGTTTAGAGTGTGTAGTTTTAGAGTGATTATCTTAATTTACCGAGGTTAGCTAGCCAGCTACTTGTCATCCTTAACGTAGGAGACACTGCTAGCTAGCCAACAGCTAGCCAACGTCTACCGAATAGAACTTCCGCACTCAACAACCCGGTCGCATTCCGCTTCGCTCCACAGGTAGTATCACATTTTCATTTCATTTCATTACAGTACAACGGTTTGATTTGTTTGATCGTAGCTAGCTACATAGCTAGCTACATAGCCGTCTTTGTATCAAAGATAATTGTGTAGTCTAGAGCGATTTTCTAGGTTAGCTAGCCAGCTATTGTCGTTCTTTTAACGCAACGTAACGTAATCAACACTGCTAGCTAGCCAGCTAGCCCCCGAATAGCAGCACTGTAGAAACTATTACACTCAACGGAACGACTTGATTAGTGTAGTGTCAACAACGCAGCCACTGCCAGCTAGCCTACAAAGTCAACAACGCAGCCACTGCCAGCTAGCCTACTTCAGCAGTACTGTATCATTTTAATCATTTTAGTCAATAAGATTCTTGCTACGTAAGCTTAACTTTCTGAACATTCGAGACGTGTAGTCCACTTGTCATTCCAATCTCCTTTGCATTAGCATAGCCTCTTCTGTAGCCTGTCAACTATGTGTCTGTCTATCCCTGTTCTCTCCTCTCTGCACAGACCATACAAACGCTCCACACCGCGTGGCCGCGGCCACCCTAATCTGGTGGTCCCAGCGCGCACGACCCACGTGGAGTTCCAGGTCTCCGGTAGCCTCTGGAACTGCCGATCTGCGGCCAACAAGGCAGAGTTCATCTCAGCCTATGCCTCCCTCCAGTCCCTCGACTTCTTGGCACTGACGGAAACATGGATCACCACAGATAACACTGCTACTCCTACTGCTCTCTCTTCGTCCGCCCACGTGTTCTCGCACACCCCGAGAGCTTCTGGTCAGCGGGGTGGTGGCACCGGGATCCTCATCTCTCCCAAGTGGTCATTCTCTCTTTCTCCCCTTACCCATCTGTCTATCGCCTCCTTTGAATTCCATGCTGTCACAGTCACCAGCCCTTTCAAGCTTAACATCCTTATCATTTATCGCCCTCCAGGTTCCCTCGGAGAGTTCATCAATGAGCTTGATGCCTTGATAAGCTCCTTTCCTGAGGACGGCTCACCTCTCACAGTTCTGGGCGACTTTAACCTCCCCACGTCTACCTTTGACTCATTCCTCTCTGCCTCCTTTCCACTCCTCTCCTCTTTTGACCTCACCCTCTCACCTTCCCCCCCTACTCACAAGGCAGGCAATATGCTCGACCTCATCTTTACTAGATGCTGTTCTTCCACTAACCTCATTGCAACTCCCCTCCAAGTCTCCGACCACTACCTTGTATCCTTTTCCCTCTCGCTCTCATCCAACACTTCCCACACTGCCCCTACTCGGATGGTATCGCGCCGTCCCAACCTTCGCTCTCTCTCCCCCGCTACTCTCTCCTCTTCCATCCTATCATCTCTTCCCTCTGCTCAAACCTTCTCCAACCTATCTCCTGATTCTGCCTCCTCAACCCTCCTCTCCTCCCTTTCTGCATCCTTTGACTCTCTCTGTCCCCTATCCTCCAGGCCGGCTCGGTCCTCCCCTCCCGCTCCGTGGCTCGACGACTCATTGCGAGCTCACAGAACAGGGCTCCGGGCAGCCGAGCGGAAATGGAGGAAAACTCGCCTCCCTGCGGACCTGGCATCCTTTCACTCCCTCCTCTCTACATTTTCCTCTTCTGTCTCTGCTGCTAAAGCCACTTTCTACCACTCTAAATTCCAAGCATCTGCCTCTAACCCTAGGAAGCTCTTTGCCACCTTCTCCTCCCTCCTGAATCCTCCTCCCCCTCCCCCCCCCTCCTCCCTCTCTGCAGATGACTTCGTCAACCATTTTGAAAAGAAGGTCGACGACATCCGATCCTCGTTTGCTAAGTCAAACGACACCGCTGGTTCTGCTCACACTGCCCTACCCTGTGCTCTGACCTCTTTCTCCCCTCTCTCTCCAGATGAAATCTCGCGTCTTGTGACGGCCGGCCGCCCAACAACCTGCCCGCTTGACCCTATCCCCTCCTCTCTTCTCCAGACCATTTCCGGAGACCTTCTCCCTTACCTCACCTCGCTCATCAACTCATCCCTGACCGCTGGCTACGTCCCTTCCGTCTTCAAGAGAGCGAGAGTTGCACCCCTTCTGAAAAAACCTACACTCGATCCCTCCGATGTCAACAACTACAGACCAGTATCCCTTCTTTCTTTTCTCTCCAAAACTCTTGAACGTGCCGTCCTTGGCCAGCTCTCCCGCTATCTCTCTCAGAATGACCTTCTTGATCCAAATCAGTCAGGTTTCAAGACTAGTCATTCAACTGAGACTGCTCTTCTCTGTATCACGGAGGCGCTCCGCACTGCTAAAGCTAACTCTCTCTCCTCTGCTCTCATCCTTCTAGACCTATCGGCTGCCTTCGATACTGTGAACCATCAGATCCTCCTCTCCACCCTCTCCGAGTTGGGCATCTCCGGCGCGGCCCACGCTTGGATTGCGTCCTACCTGACAGGTCGCTCCTACCAGGTGGCGTGGCGAGAATCTGTCTCCTCACCACGTGCTCTCACCACTGGTGTCCCCCAGGGCTCTGTTCTAGGCCCTCCCCTATTCTCGCTATACACCAAGTCACTTGGCTCTGTCATAACCTCACATGGTCTCTCCTATCATTGCTATGCAGACGACACACAACTAATCTTCTCCTTTCCCCCTTCTGATGACCAGGTGGCGAATCGCATCTCTGCATGTCTGGCAGACATATCAGTGTGGATGACGGATCACCACCTCAAGCTGAACCTCGGCAAGACGGAGCTGCTCTTCCTCCCGGGGAAGGACTGCCCGTTCCATGATCTCGCCATCACGGTTGACAACTCCATTGTGTCCTCCTCCCAGAGCGCTAAGAACCTTGGCGTGATCCTGGACAACACCCTGTCGTTCTCAACTAACATCAAGGCGGTGGCCCGTTCCTGTAGGTTCATGCTCTACAACATCCGCAGAGTACGACCCTGCCTCACACAGGAAGCGGCGCAGGTCCTAATCCAGGCACTTGTCATCTCCCGTCTGGATTACTGCAACTCGCTGTTGGCTGGGCTCCCTGCCTGTGCCATTAAACCCCTACAACTCATCCAGAACGCCGCAGCCCGTCTGGTGTTCAACCTTCCCAAGTTCTCTCACGTCACTCCGCTCCTCCGCTCTCTCCACTGGCTTCCAGTTGAAGCTCGCATCCGCTACAAGACCATGGTGCTTGCCTACGGAGCTGTGAGGGGAACGGCACCTCAGTACCTCCAGGCTCTGATCAGGCCCTACACCCAAACAAGGGCACTGCGTTCATCCACCTCTGGCCTGCTCGCCTCCCTACCACTGAGGAAGTACAGTTCCCGCTCAGCCCAGTCAAAACTGTTCGCTGCTCTGGCCCCCCAATGGTGGAACAAACTCCCTCACGACGCCAGGACAGCGGAGTCAATCACCACCTTCCGGAGACACCTGAAACCCCACCTCTTTAAGGAATACCTAGGATAGGATAAAGTAATCCTTCTCACCCCCCCCCCCCCTTAAAAGATTTAGATGCACTATTGTAAAGTGGCTGTTCCACTGGATGTCATAAGGTGAATGCACCAATTTGTAAGTCGCTCTGGATAAGAGCGTCTGCTAAATTACTTAAATGTAAATGTAATTCGAAATGGTCAGTGATCTGTTTGTTAACTTGGCTTTCGAAGACTTTAGAAAGGCAGGGCAGGATGGATATAGGTCTGTAACAGTTTGGGTCTAGTGTGTCACACCCTTTGAAGAGGGGGATGACCACGGCAGCTTTACAATCTTTAGGAATCTCGGACGATACGAAAGAGAGGTTGAACAGACTATATATATATATGTATATATATATATATCTATATGTATATACCTTAATAAAAGGCACATGATAGCCAGCTTGGAGGTTTCCAAAAGGCATTCAGGCCAAAGAGTTCAATCTTGGTTTCATCAGACCAGAGAATCTTGTTTCTCATGGTCTGAGAGTCCTTTAGGTGCCTTTTTGGCAAACTCCAAGCAGGCTGTCAGGTGCCTTTTACTGAGGAGTGGCTTCCGTCTGGCCACTCTACCACAAATGCCTGATTGGTGGAGTGCTGCAGAGATGGTTGTCCTTCCGGAAGGTTCTCCCGTCTCAACAGTGGAACTCTAGAGCTCTGTCAGAGTAACCATCGGGTTCTTGGTCACCTCCCTGACAAAGGCCCTTCTCCCCCGATTGCGTAGTTTGGCCGGGTGGCCAGCTCTAGGAAGAGTCTTCCAAACTTCTTCCATTAAAAAATTATGGTGGCCACTGTGTTCTTGGGGACTTTCAATGTTGCAGACATTTTTTGGTACCATTCCCCAGATCTGTGCCTCGACACAATCCTGTCTCGGAGCTCTAAGGACAATTTATTCGACCTCTTTGCTTGGTGTTTGCTCTGACATGCATTGTCAACTGTGGGACATTATATAGACAGGTGTAATCATACACAATATGATTTCATGTGGCACAAACAAAAAACACAAATTCTCAGTCAAAAATATAAGTCAGAATACAGCCTTTCTATTCTCTCATTTGATTTCAGGATCTCTGAATGTCCTTCCACACAGAGAGCAGTGGTAGGACTTTTACCGTGTTTATCCTCTTATGCTCCTTCAGGCTACTTGACCAGGTAAAACCCTTTCCAGACTGGGAGCATTGGAAAGGCTTTTCTCCTCTGTATCCTCTCATGAGCTTTAAGGTACGCCATTCGTGAAAATCTATTTTTACTGGGAGCAGAAAATGCTTTTCTCCTGTGTGTATTCTCTCATGCCTTTTCAGGTTAGTTAACATGGTAAAACTATTTTCACACTGGGAACATTGGTAAGGCGTTTCTCCTGTGTGTATCCTCTCATGAGTTTGTAGGTCCCATAACTGAATAAAACTCATTCCACAGTGGGAACATTGGAAAGGCTTTTCTCCAGTGTGTGTCCTCTCATGCAGTTTTAGGTTCCCTAACCAGCAAAAACTATTTTCACAGTGGGAGCAGTGGTGTTGTCTCGCTGGTTTGGGCGTCTCTGGGTCTGGTTCCCCTGAAGGACTCTTCCCGCTGTCAGAGTGAGAGTCTGGTTTCTCTCCTTGCAAAGACGCACATAGTATGTCGTTAAACAGAGACCTAAATGAAACCTCCACATGATAAAACTGTCTTCCTATGAGGTTTAATCTAGACTAGATCCCTCAATAAAAGAGCAGAACTGGTCATCACAGAGTGGCTGTAGTGCTTTGCAGGCTGGGTAAATCCATTTGAATTCAATACATTTTTGACAGCATCCCCTTTGATTTAAAAAAATCTTTCCTTACATGTTTGACTATGGAAGAAGTGGTAAGAAAGTGACTTCATGTAACTGAATGTAAAAACATTCATGAGATATACAGTACCAGTCAAAAGTTTGGACACACCTACTCATTCAAGGGTTATAATTATTTGTTTAACCATTTTATCTACATTGTAGAATAATAGTGAAGAAATCAAAACTATGAAATAAATCAAATCAAATTTTATTTGTCACATACACATGGTTAGCAGATGTTAATGCGAGTGTAGCGAAATGCTTGTGCTTCTAGTTCCGACAATGCAGTAATAACCAACAAGTAATCTAATCTAACAATTCCACAACTACTACCTTATACACACAAGTGTAAAGGGATAAAGAATATGTACATAAAGATATATGAATGAGTGATGGTACAGAACGGCATAGGCAAGATGCAGTAACTGGTATAGAGTACAGTATATACGTATGAGATGAGTAATGTAGGGTATGTAAACATAAAGTGGCATAGTTTAAAGTGGCTAGTGATACATGTTTACATAAAGATGGCAAGATGCAGTAGATGATATAGAGTACAGTATATACATATACATATGAGATGAGTAATGTAGGGTATATAAACATTATATTAAGTGGCATTTTTTAAAGTGGCTAGTGGTACATTTTTACATAATTTACATCAATTCCCATTATTAAAGTGGCTGGAGTTGAGTCAGTATGTTGGCAGCGGCCACTAAATGTTAGTGGTGGCTGTTTAACAGTCTGATGGCCTTGAGATAGAAGCTGTTTTTCAGTCTCTCGGTCCCTGCTTTGATGCACCTGTACTGTCCTCGCCTTCTGGATGATAGGGGGTCAACAGGCAGTGGCTTGGGTGGTTGTTGTCCTTGATGATCTTTATGGCCTTCCTGTGACATCGGGTGGTGTAGGTGTCCTGGAGGGCAGGTAGTTTGCCCCCGGTGATGCGTTGTGCAGACCTCACTACCATCTGGAGAGCCTTACGGTTGTGGGCGGAGCAGTTGCCGTACCAGGCGGTGATACAGCCCGACAGGATGCTCTTGATTGTGCATCTGTAGAAGTTTGTGAGTGTTTTTGGTGACAAGGCGAATTTCTTCAGCCTCCTGAGGTTGAAGAGGCGCTGCTGCGCCTTCTTCACAACGCTGTCTGTGTGGGTGGACCAATTCAGTTTGTCCGTGATGTGTACACAGAGGGACTTAAAACTTTCCACCTTCTCCACTACTGTCCCGTCGATGTGGATAGGGGGGTGCTCCCTCTGCTGTTTCCTGAAGTCCACAATCATCTCCTTTGTTTTGTTGACGTTGAGTGTGAGGTTATTTTCCTGACACCACACTCCGAGGGCCCTCACCTCCTCCCTGTAGGCCGTCTCGTCGTTGTTGGTAATCAAGCCTACCACTGTAGTGTCATCCGCAAACTTGATGATTGAGTTGGAGGCGTGCATGGCCACGCAGTCGTGGGTGAACAGGGAGTACAGAAGAGGGCTCAGAACGCACCCTTGTGGGGCCCCAATGTTGAGGATCAGCGGGGTGGAGATGTTGTTTCCTACCCTCACCATCTGGGGGCGGCCCGTCAGGAAGTCCAGGACCCAGTTGCACAGGACGGGGTCGAGACCCAGGGTCTCAAGCTTGATGACGAGTTTGGAGGGTACTATGGTGTTAAATGCTGAGCTGTAGTCGTTGAACAGCATTCTCACATAGGTATTCCTCTTGTCCAGATGGGTTAGGGCAGTGTGCAGTGTGGTTGCGATTGCGTCGTCTGTGGACCTATTGGGTCGTTAAGCAAATTGGAGTGGGTCTAGGGTGTCAGGTAGGGTGGAGGTGATATGGTCCTTGACTAGTCTCTCAAAGCACTTCATGATGACGGAAGTGAGTGCTACAGGGCGGTAGTCGTTTAGCTCAGTTACCTTAGCTTTCTTGGGAACAGGAACAATGGTGGCCCTCTTGAAGCATGTGGGAACAGCAGACTGGGATAAGGATCGATTGAATATGTCCGTAAACACACCAGCCAGCTGGTCTGCGCATGCTCTGAGGTCGCGGCTGGGAATGCCGTCTGGGCCTGCAGCCTTGCGAGGGTTAACACGTTTAAATGTTTTACTCACCTCGGCTGCAGTGAAGGAGAGCCCGCAGGTTTTGGTAGCGGGCCGTGTCAGTGGCACTGTATTGTCCTCAAAGCGAGCAAAAAAGTTATTTAGCCTGTCTGGGAGCAAGACATCCTGGTCCGTGACGGGGCTGGTTTTCTTTTTGTAATCCGTGATTGACTGTAGACCCTGCCACATACCTCTTGTGTGTCTGAGCTGTTGAATTGCGACTCTACTTTGTCTCTATACTGGGACTTAGCTTGTTTGATTGCCTTGCGGAGAGAATAGCTACACTGTTTGTATTCGGTCATGTTTCCGGTCACCTTGCCCTGGTTAAAAGCAGTGGTTTGCGCTTTCAGTTTCACGCGAATGCTGCCGTCAATCCACGGTTTCTGGTTTGGGAATGTTTTAATCGTTGCTGTGGGTACGACATCGTCAATGCACTTTCTAATGAACTCGCTCACCGAATCAGCGTATTCGTCAATATTGTTGTTGGACGCAATGCGGAACATATTCCAATCCGCGTGATCGAAGCAGTCTTGAAGCGTGGAATCAGATTGGTCGGACCAGCGTTGAACAGACCTGAGCGAGGGAGCTTGTTGTTTTAGTTTCAGTTTGTAGGCTGGAAGCAACAAAATGGAGTCGTGGTCAGCTTTTCCGGAAGGAGGGCGGGGGAGGGCCTTATATGCGTCGCGGAAGTTAGTATAACAATGATCCAAGGTTTTACCAGCCCTGGTAGCACAATCGATATGCTGATAGAATTTAGGGAGTTTTGTTTTCAGATTAGCCTTGTTAAAATCCCCAGCTACGATGAATGCAGCCTCAGGGTGTGTGGTTTTCAGTTTACAAAGAGTCAGATAAAGTTCGTTCAGGGCCATCGATGTGTCTGCTTGGGGGGGAATATATACGGCTGTGATTATAATCGAAGAGAATTCCCTTGGTAGATAATGCGGTCGACATTTGATTGTGAGGAATTCTAGATCAGGTGAACAGAATGACTTGAGTTCCTGTATGTTGTTATGATCACACCACATCTCGTTAATCATAAGGCATACACTCCCGGCCCTCTTCTTACCAGAAAGATGTATGTTTCTGTCGGCGCGATGCGTGAAGAAACCAGCTGGCTGCACCGACTCCGTTAGCGCCTCTTGAGTGAGCCATGTTTCCGTGAAGCAGAGAACGTTCCAATCTCTGATGTCTCTCTGGAATGTTACCCTTGCTCGGATTTCATCAACCTTATTGTCAAGACACTGGACATTGGCGAGTAGTATGCTAGGGAGTGGAGCGCGATGTGCCCGTCTCCGAAGCCTGACCAAGAGACCGCTACGTTTGCCCCTTTTACGGCGTCGCATAGGGTCGCCGGCTGGGATCAGATCCATTGTATTGGGTGGAAGGCAAAACACTGGATCCGTTTCGGGAAAGTCATATTCCTGGTTGTAACGATGGTGAGTTGACGTTGCTCTTATATTCAGTAGTTCCTCCCGACTGTATGTAATGAAACCTAAGATTACCTGGGGTACCAATGTAAGGAATAACACATAAAAAAACAAAATATATATTTTTATTTTGCATATTTTCCAAGGAACGTGAAGCGAGGCGGCCATCTAGGTCGGCGCCGGAAGTAGTTTTAATGGAATCATGTAGTAACCCCCAAAAAAGTGGTAAACAATTCGATTTTTCAAAGTAGCCACCCTTTGCCTTGATGACAGCTTTGCACACTCTTGGCATTCTCTCAACCAGCTTCACCTGGAATGCTTTTCCAACAGTCTTGAAGGAGTTCCCACATATGCTGAGCACTTTTTGGCTGCTTTCCTTCACTCTGTGGTCCAACTCATCCCAAACCATCTCAATTGGGTTGAGGTCAGGTGATTGTGAAGGCCAGGTAATCTGGTGCAGCACTCCATCACTCTCCTTTTTGGTCAAATAACCCTTACACAGCCTGGAGGTGTGTTGGTTTATAGTCCTGTTGAAAAACAAATGATAGTCCCACTAAGCGCAAACCAGATGGGATGGCGTATCGCTTCAGAATGCTGTGGTAGCCAGACAGGTGTGTGCCTTTCCAAATCATGTCCAATCAATTGAAATTACCACAGGTGGACTCCAATCAAGCTGTAGAAACATCTCAACAATGATCAATGGAAACAGGATGCACCTGAGGTCAATTTCAAGTCTCATAGCAAAGGGTCTGAATACTTATGTAAATAAGGTATTTCTGTTTTTAATTTTTAATAAATGTGACATTTTTTCTCCAAACCTATTTTCTCTTTGTCATTACGGGGTATTGTGTGTAGACTGATGAGGATTTTTATTTATTTAATCCATTGTAGAATAAGGCTGTAACGTAACAAAATGTGGAAAGATTTAAGTGACAAAAAAGGGGTTAAAGACTTAAAGACATGTAAAAATATAGATATAATTTTTTACATCTCTTAGATATCAGACAGACACTTCAGAACAAACTTCCTTTAGATGTTCTGGGGGAAACAATGTTACTATGGTTACTGTTGTTCCATGTTGTGAATGTTATCCAATGTGTTACTATGGTTACTGTTGTTCCATGTTGTGAATGTTATCCAATGTGTTACTATGGTTACTGTTGTTCCATGTTGTGAATGTTATCCAATGTGTTACTATGGTTACTGGTGTTCTATGTTGTGAATGTTATCCAATGTGTTACTATGGTTACTGGTGTTCTATGGGTTATAGCAGTATGGACAAATCATTTTTGTTGATACTTCCATGGGTCTTACAGTTCAAAATCAAATAGCAAAATTATCCTTGGTATAACCTTCTTAAAACAGCACAATACAGGGGAAGCCCTTCATGTTGTTTAAACCTTCTTAAAACAATTCCATATAGCTTAGAAGAACCTCCCCCTCAGACAGGTCTTAGACTGTAATGGGTTAAAACTATCTGAGACTTACCTTACTCTGAGACTAGTTATCCTGGGATCTAACATTACTCTGAGACTAGTTATCCTGGGATCGTACATCTTACATTACTAAGATTAGTTATCATGGGGAATAGTTTTAATACACTTGCAAAAAATCTAAAACGTTTTTTTGCTTTGGCATTATGGGGTATTGTGATGGCATTGTGGGGTATTGTGTGTAGATTGATGAGGGAAAAATGTATAATATAACCCATTTTAGAATAATGGGATGCACCGATATTACATTTTTGGCCAATATTTTCCATGCCCAAAAAACGAAACCGATATAAAAATGTTTTGCTGCCTTTGAAGCATTCTAGTACAGTTAAATAGTTAACAGACACACACACGGACGCAGCAGTCTAAGTCACTGCATCTCAGTGCAAGAGGCGTCACTACAGTCCCTGGTTCGAATCCAGGCTGTATCACATCCAGCTGTGATTGGGAGACCCACAGTAGTTGTCTGTTATTGGTTTAGAGAGAACGACAAAAGAGAGGAAACCCACATGTGGATAGGAAGAATATGTGGAAAATATTCATTTAAAATCCAGGAATTTAAAAACTTTAGCTTTATAGGTCAAGCCAGTAGGCTACAGTAGGTTGTATCTCTCTAGGTCATGCCAGTAGGTTACAGTAGGTTGTATCTCTCTAGGTCAAGCCAGTAGGTTACAGTAGGTTGTATCTCTCTAGGTCATGCCAGTAGGTTACAGTAGGTTGTATCTCTCTAGGTCAAGCCAGTAGGTTACAGTAGGTTGTATCTCTCTAGGTCATGCCAGTAGGTTACAGTAGGTTGTATCTCTCTAGGTCATGCCAGTAGGCTACAGTAGGTTGTAACTCTCTAGGTCAAGCCAGTAGGTTACAGTAGGTTGTAACTCTCTAGGTCATGCCGGTAGGTTACAGTAGGTTGTATCTCTCTAGGTCATGCCAGTAGGCTACAGTAGGTTGTATCCAAGTGGAAACAATTATTAACCCAATGTGGAAAGTGTCGAATTTGGTCAACAACAAAATGAATGGCTTATTTGCTACGTGAGGTTTACTTGATCCAACAGAAGTTTCGTAATGCTTAAGTTGTTATGTGGACACGTGACATACCGACAACTTTGATAAAAACACTATAGGAGTTGTCTCCAAATCGCTATGCATATTCATGCTAGTAGCTTAGCATCTCTCTCCATTGAATACAGGCGGTTGACGACAACAGCCCTCATAGAACATAAACAATAGATTACAATAATAAGATGTATCCACCAATCCAAAGACAGGATAGGCGGGAGCTAGACAACCCACAGTGCCGCTTTGTGGACAACTACTCCCCTTGTGAGGGCGGAGAGACATCTTGTCAGTATATCCATAATCTTTGTTGTAGCCAACCCAACTCTCGCATGGCACTATTGGGGGGGCACGGTGTGTAGTAAATCATCACTACATGAAAATCACTACATGCCATGCCCCCCAGTCTGCGGTCAGCAGATAGACCCTTCTCAAATAAATATGATAAGCCACTTTTTGGAAACGGAACGGAGAAAACAAGGGGTAGCTTGCTCTCTACGTCGTCTGATTCTAGACATATCAGTCATCATCCTGGGCCCTCCGTTGAAGAGGTATTGACGAGCCAACTCTGAATATCCAAAGTTAAAAACAAATTTAAGGCGGTACTTACTGGTGTTAATCAGATCTCCTATCTCCTCCTCTTCATCTTTCAATGTGACAGTAATCTCCCCTTCCTTCTTCACTCCAAAAACTGCATCCTCTTCTTTCACTGTGAACGAATCTTCCTCTTCTTTCACTGTAACGTCTTTCTCTTCTTTCACTGTAACAGCCTCATCCTCTACTTCTTGTTTTACTGTGACTTCCTCTTCTTCTTTCACGACAATGTTCAGCCCCAGAGCTTCTTTCTCCGTCCAGCAGACCGCCTCTTCTTTAACAAGAGGGGAGAAGCTTACTGACCTCATGGTCGGGGATGTTAGCTAGCTAGCTATCATTAGCGACTAGGCTAGTGCTAACTTAACCAGCCAGCTACTATAGCTGACTAATACAAAATAACGTAATATTCAATTAAATAGGTTAACAAGTTGATACGACAGAAGTGTGGCTAAAACACAGTAGGTAATATACACCGAAAGCGTATAAATAGCTTGAATCTTTCGGCTATGTTGGCTAGCAAGCTACCGAGGTGGTTGACGAGCTGTTTATGAAGAACCGTCCACTAGATTATACGTCACGCTGGCAGCGTCGCCTGAAAGACGCACATCGCCGTCTGCTGACTGGAGGGGAAACGCAGTTGAGGATCATATTTTATTTTCAGACAAAAAGTGCATTTTTACATTTATTTCATTAAATAATAATATAATAGTCAGACAACTGCAGATTTGTAATAAGTATGAATTTAAAACCTACTTCTAAATTCTACCAACCCAACAAATGTTTCTACAACAGTGGATATTAACCAATGAGGTGGGTCTTTCCACATTCTACCAACCCAACAGATGTTTCTGCTACAGGGAATATTAACCAATGAGGTGGGTCTTTCCACATTCTACCAACCCAACAGATGTTTCTACTACAGTGAATATTAACCAATGAGGTGGGTCTTTCCACATTCTACCAACCCAACAGATGTTTCTACTACAGTGAATATTAACCAATGAGGTGGGTCTTTCCACATTCTACCAACCCAACAGATGTTTCTACAACAGGGAATATTAACCAATGAGGTGGGTCTTTCCACATTCTACCAACCCAACAGATGTTTCTACAACAGTGAATATTAACCAATGAGGTGGGTCTATCCACATTCTACAAACCCAACAGATGTTTCTACTACAGGGAATATTAACCAATGAGGTGGGTCTTTCCACATTCTACCAACCCAACAGATGTTTCTACTATGAAGCAACGCTTTCAGGTTGATTAAAGTTTAATTCCCAAATAGCCGATACAGGTTTGGTCATTATCAGGTACTGGAGCGTTGAAAGATGATGCACAACAACGGTTTCTTCCAGGAAACCACGACTCCAATAACCATCTAAATAACTGTAAAGTACGTCACCATGGAAACGACTACCGCTACAATCGACCTGTTCACAATACATGGGATCTAACCTCATTGATCTGTCAGTAAGCTATGTCTACATGGGTATTGGGATCTGACCTCATTGATCTGTCAGTAAGCTATGTTTACATGGGATCTGACCTCATTGATCTGTCAGTAAGCTATGTTTACATGGGTATTGGGATCTGACCTCATTGATCTGTCTGTAAGCTATGTCTACATGGGTATTGGGATCTGACCTCATTGATCTGTCTGTAAGCTATGTCTACATGGATATTGGGATCTAACCTCATTGATCTGTCAGTAAGCTATGTTTACATGGGATCTGACCTCATTGATCTGTCAATAAGCTATGTTTACATGGGTATTGGGATCTGACCTCATTGATCTGTCAGTAAGCTATGTTTACATGGGTATTGGGATCTGACCTCATTGATCTGTCAGTAAGCTATGTTTACATGGGTATTGGGATCTGACCTCATTGATCTGTCAGTAAGCTATGTCTACATGGGTATTGGGATCTGACCTCATTGATCTGTCAGTAAGCTATGTTTACATGGGATCTAACCTCATTGATCTGTCAGTAAGCTATGTTTACATAGGTATTGGGATCTCAGCTATAGTATAATTCAGCAAAGCAGTCCTACCAGCTAGCAGAGTAATGAACCTTGTCTGATAGCCAATCAACCATGTCCTGAGCCTGTCACCTGCAGTCCGTGAAGAAAAGTTTTTTTTTTTTCTCGTAAAGTTACACTGGGTACATGGGCCACATAAATAATTACAGTCCAGCGTATTGTCTAGGAAGGTACTGTTCCTAGGCCGTCATTGTAAATAAGAATTTGTTCTTAACTGACTTGTCAATTTAAATAAAGGAAGAAAAAAAAGGGAATACGTTCCATCAGCCATTGGTATAATTGAACTACAATGACCATAATGCATTGCTTGCCTACTTGTCTTGTCTGTTTATTTTACACCTGCTATGTAAAAGAGAAAGAAGAATCCTTGATGGTCAATGCTATCTGGAATCCTTGGGACATCCCTACCCTAACCCCTAACCTTAACCCCTACCTTAACTATTTTAAAAGTCAACTTTGCTATTTTTAAAACTACAATGACCATAATGCACTGCATGTCTACTTGTCTTGTCTATGTTTCTTTTACACATGCTATGTAAACGAGACAGAAAAATGCATGATGGTCAATGCTATCTGGGATCCTTGGGACATCCCTACCCTAAACTCCTACCTTAACCATTTTAAATGTCAACTTCAACAGGCTAGAGACATCCCAAGTATGTATTTCTACCTGGAAATACATGATCTAAGTGATTGATAGTTGGTATTCATCAGTCATAAAGCCTTATTTACTTTAATGAACTACTAAAATAGTGATTTTGTCAGACAGCAGCTCTACACTTTATTGACTGACTGATCCATTCATCCTTCCATCCATCCTCAGCCTTCCTCTCCTCTGAAGACCCAGTGAGGGTGGAGCTCAGTCAGAGAGCTGTTGAGGGACTGGTTAGGAAGAACACTTCTACAGCCAGAGAGGTGAGAGGTCACAGATAGTTTAGATGGTCAATATTTATGTCCCCTTAGCGGTTCATCACGTAAGCAAAAGGGAATATGTTCCATCATCCATGTTTATTTACATTAGTGCAAATTGTCCACTGATATTGGTGTAATTTCTCACCCCATTTTGGCTGTATGAAAGTTAATTTTCCCTCAGACACACACATTTGTTCTTTGCTATTATGAAGGTCATTTGAGTGAAATGTACTTTTCCCCACTGATTCACCCCACCTCTTTACATTGCTTATGCATATTCGGTGGCCTGACTGCGTCCAGACTATGTCAAAGGCCCATCCTGGTAGATCTGAACCTAATGCAGCTTGGAGTGATCAGATGTGATCAGAGTGACAGAAGTCACATTTAGGTGCCAGGTGTAACTGAGGCCATAGATTCTCCATATCCATTACTTTGAATGTTTTATATAATATGACTAAATGTGTTTCTTTCTGTGTTGCAGGGGCAGTTAAGAAATGGAACGGCAAGGCCACAGAACATGACATAATCAGAGCTGTGGGAGACCACCTCAAGCCCCTGGTAGAGCCGGGGGTGGTGTTTACCACTCCACCAGCAGAGCTGTGGGAGACCACCTCAAGCCCCTGGTAGAGCCGGGGGTGGTGTTTACCACTCCACCAGCAGAGCTCTGGGAGACCACCTCAAGCCCCTGGTAGAGCCGGGGGTGGTGTTTACCACTCCACCAGCAGAGCTGTGGGAGACCACCTCAAGCCCCTGGTAGAGCCGGGGGTGGTGTTTAACACTCCACCACACCTTCAGCAGGCTGGAAAAGTGGGATTGATCTGGTTGATCCATTTGTGTTTCAGGTTTCAGTAGTTGAATCCTTTGAGGTATTGCTGATTTCAAAAAATTGTGATGCTGTTTTTCATAGTTAGATGGACCAAGGGTCTGTTGATTGTTCATTGGGTTCAAATCAAATCAAGATTTATTTATACAGCACATTTCAGACATGGATGCAACACAATGGCTTCACAAGAATGAACAAATAGGGCCTCCCGGGTGGCGCAGTGGTCTAGAGCACTGCATCGCAGTGCTATGCTGCGCCACCAGAGTCTGGGTTCGCGCCCAGGCTCTGTCGCAGCCGGCCGCGACCGGGAGGTCCGTGGGGCGACGCACAATTGGCTTAGCGTCGTCCGGGTTAGGGAGGGTTTGGCCGGTAGGGATATCCTTGTCTCACCGCGCTCCAGCGACTCCTGTGGCGGGCCGGGCGCAGTGCGCGCTAACCGAGGGGGGCGGGTGCACGGTGTTTCCTCCGACACATTGGTGCGGCTGGCTTCCGGGTTGGAGGCGCGCTGTGTTAAGAAGCAGTGCGGCTAGGTTGGGTTGTGCTTCGGAGGACGCATGGCTTTCGACCTTCGTCTCTCCCGAGCCCGTACGGGAGTTGTAGCGATGAGACAAGATAGTAATTACTAGCAATTGGATACCACGAAAATTGGGGAGAAAAGGGGCTAAAAATTTAAAAAAAAGAATGAACAAATAAAAAAATGAAAACAAAAAAATTATATTTAATTAATAAACAGTACACAACAAACAGAAGACTAACAACTGAAAGACTAATGGGCTAAGACTAAGGAAATTTGATTAAAATATTAATCGGATGCAATATCCACCCCAAAATATAAGCTTGTTTTTTAGGAGGGGTTCTGAAAGACACTATGGGGGTGTCCACTGAAAATTGACTAGTAACAACAACTGGGACATAAAAGACACCCACCATGAGACCCACTAAATCTACCCAAGAAGAGGAAAACAAAAGAAAAACCCACAACAAACTTTAAGACAGGAAGCAAACCAAAAAGGTAGCGCAACTAAAGGTGTTGACTCTCCACATCAATCAAGACAACTGGACCACTGGGCCAGACACTCTTAAATAGAACCTGGACCAGCTCAGGTGAAACACCTTCCCACAAACGAGATGGACAAGCCAGCACAGGTGTAACACATACTGACTAACGAGGTGACACCAATCAGTGCGTCCTACGTGCTAACGAGCTATACACGCTAAAGTCCAACCTCAAAACATAAATGGAAAAACCAAAGACTAACTAACACCTTAAAAGATTAAAATAATGTGCACCACCAACAAAAAACAACTTCCATTTCACAATATAATCGACTACAATTCTTCACCAATATAAACATGGTGTCTACTGGCTATCAACAATTAAAAACAAGAAAAAGTGTATTTTTCCCCCACTAGCTTCTAGGACTCTCCTCCCCTTGGAATGATAACACTGACAAGAGATTTACAATGTCTTTTGGGTGATAAAACCTGAAGAGACCGCATTCCAGAGCATGAGTTAATGTTTCTGTTCTATATGGTACCAGGGAGAGATGACCCCAGGGCCAGACCCTGGTCTCTACAAAAAGTGTACTGTTTTTACAGCAGATACTGTCTGCTGTAAAAGATACATCAGATACATCCTACGTCCCCTTGAAAACAACTTCCATTTCACATTATAATCAACTACAATGCTTCACCTTCACCTATAAAAACATGAACAATAACGTGTATTTTTCTCTTCCTAAAACTCACTAGCTTCTAGGAACTCTCGTCCCCTTGGAACGAGCCCAAACGTAACTCATCTCTAATACGGAAATTCAAAATAATTTGTGATCCATGGAACGCACTGGCTAAACACAAAACACAAATCTTTTTGACTGGCCAAACTTGAGACAATCAGAAACCAAGTTGTCCTCACAATGGACACAAGCACCAAAAATCCTGTGGTTTTGACAAGTAGCAATAAATCACTGATATCGATTAGGGGGGAGATCAGGTTGTACTTGCTGTTGAAACTAACAACTAAAATAACACATGGAAATGGGAGATATCATTTAGCTCACTGGTTAGAGGACAACCTGCAGAAGACAGTCAGCTACATTTTGGAGTGATGCATTTAAATGTAGGGGTCGCTAAACAAAGGAACACAACACTTATTTGTCATCACTCATCGATATCATGCTAAAATCAATTGTATCGACAGGAGGGAGATGAGGTTGCACGTCCTGTTAAAACTAACAGCTCAAAAACCACACGGAATCTGGGAATAATGTGTACTTACTAAATCTCATAAATAGTACTCTTTCAATTCAGAGCCTGGATTTTCCCCTGAGGCTAATATCCATATCATGTTGAAATAAATTGAACAGGGCAAAGGATAAGGTAGAACATCATTAAAATACTCCTTCTACAATGTTAAAACATTCTACATTGTGACATCATTAAAATACTCCTTCTACAATGTTAAAACATTCTACATTGTGACATCATTAAAATACTCCTACTACAATGTTAAAACATTCTACATTGTGACATTATTTCATTGATATCATGAAACAACTGCTTCATGTATTTTCTGATGACTAGTCAGAGATCTTTTATCAGATTATCTCTGGTCACAGCTATACGATTTGCTCTCCTGTGTGTGTTCTCTTGTGCACTCACTAGATTGAACAAAACTCTTCCCACATTGATCACAGCTATAAGGTTTATCTCCTGTGTGTATTCTCTGGTGCACTGTCAGATAGCCAGAAGTAGAAAAACTCTTCCCACATTGATCACAGCTATAAGGTTTCTCTCCTGTGTGTGTTCTCTGGTGTGATGTCAGATGGCCAGATTGACAAAATCTCTTCCCACATTGATCACAGCTATAAGATTAATCTCCTGTGTGTGTTCTCTGGTGTTTAGTCAGAGAGACAGATGCAGAAAAACTCTTCCCACATTGATCACAGCTATACGGTTTCTCTCCTGTGTGTGTTCTCTGGTGTAAAGTCAGAGAGACAGATGCAGTAAAACTCTTCCCACATTGATCACCGCTATAAGATTTCTCTCCTGTGTGTGTTTTCTGGTGTTTAGTCAGACTGCTAGATTTCGTAAAACTCTTCCCACATTGATCACAGCTATAAGGTTTCTCTCCAGTGTGTGTTCTCTGGTGCACTGTCAGATCACTAGATGCAGCAAAACTCTTCCCACATTGATAACAGCTATAAGGTTTATCTCCTGTGTGTGTTCTCTGGTGCACTGTCCGATAGCCAGAAGTAGAAAAACTCTTCCCACATTGATAACAGCTATAGGGTTTCTCTCCTGTGTGGATTCTCTGATGAATTTTAATGCCTGATGAGGAGGTGAATCTCTTCCCACAGTCAGAGCAGCAATGAGATTTCTTCCCTGTGGATCTCTGCTGGTGTTTCTTGACGTGTTCTGATCTGGAGAGACTCTTCTCTGCCTCGTCAGCATCATGAGGTTGTTGAGGCTCCCCAGAGGATCCACGATAGTCCCGTCTCTCACCTGTGTGAACAATAAGTCAGACAGATGATTAAAGGCCCACAACAGCGGTAATCCACTGTAAAAGGTGATGCCAACAGCGTAGCCATGATGTTGTACAACAATTGATGTCTGTAATGAATGTTAAAATGATTTGACAATTGTCTTAAAATGAGCAACAAGTCATATTTTAGTAGTAACATCGATGATTGTAGGCTAGAAATAAGTTATTCATGTTGTTGAAACTAAGCACTGTGCCAGACGACTGTTGGTCTCCAATATAAGCCCCTTTCTGTGTTTAATAAAATTGCGGCACGAGGGCGATGCACATGCAATTTGGTTGTAGAAACTCCTCCCTGATAATGAGGAAACCGACAGTTATGGATGTAGTATATCTGTCTGGAGCAAAAATGGTGAGCAAAGATTTTAGTTTTTCACAATGTATTCTGAATGTGAATGGGGGAAAACTCAGGGGAGTAACCTCCATTTCCAGGTTGCTTATGAGTACATTTCACACTACTTTGGATTATAATTGTAAGGCTCGTTTGAATGTCCTGTGTAATATAATGTTTGCTACAGTATTAAGAAATATGTTTAATTATTGAAGAATCGCGTTAATGACAGTATCTATTTGGGTGTTGTCAATAAAGTTATGATTTTTTAAGTGTATTTTTAATTACATTTTAACCAGGTGTCCAGTTCTCATTCACAACTGCGACCTGGCCAAGATAAAGCAAAGCAGTGCGACAAAAAAACAACAGAGTTACACGTGGGATAAACAAAAGTACAGTCAATAACACAATATTAAAATCTATATACAGTGTGATGGAGTAAGGAGGTAAGGCAATAAACAGGCCATGCTATGGGTGGGTGTTGCTATGGTGACCAGTGAGCTGAGTTAAGGCGGACCTTTACCTAGCATAGACTTATAGATGACCTGGAGCCAGTGGGTTTAGCGATGAATATGTAGCGAGGACCAGCCAACGAGAGCATACAGGTCGCAGTAGTGGGTGGTATATGGGGCTTTGGTGACAAAACGGATGGCACTGTGATAGCAAACTGGATGCAGTCTGAGTCGAGTGTTGGAGGCTATTTTGTAAATGACATCACCGAAGTAAAGTATCGGCAGGATAGTCAGTTTTACGAGGGTATGTTTGGCAACGTGAGTGTAGGAGGCTTTGTTGCAAAATAGGAAGCAGATTATAGATTTAATTTGGGATTGGAAATGCTTAATATTAGTCTGGAAGGCGAGTTTACAGTCTAGCCAGACACCTTGGTATTTATAGTTGTCCACATATTCTAAGTCAGAACCGTCCAGAGTAGTGATGCTGGACGGGCGGTTACGGGCAACGGCTGGTTAAAGAGCATACATTTAGTTTTACTAGCGTTTAAGAGCAGTTGGAGGAAACGGAAGGAGAGTTGTATGACATTGAAGCTCATTTGGAGGTTTGTTAACACAGTGTCCAAAGAAGGGCCAGATGTATACAGAATGGTGTCGTCTGCGTAGAGGTGGATCAGAGAATCACCCGCAGCAAGAGCGACATCATTGATATATACAGAGAAGAGCGTCGGCCAGAGAATTGAACCCTGTGGTACCTCATAGAGGACTGCCAGAGGTCTGGACAGCAGGCCCTCCGATTTGACACACTGAACTCTATCTGAGAAGTAGTTGGTGAAGCAGGCGAGGCAATCATTAGAGAAACCAAGGTTGTTGAGTCTGCCGATAAGAATGTGGTGATTGACAGAGTCGAAAGCCTTGCCTTAACCTTTATCACTAGACACCTCATAGTGAGCTACAGGTAGGAATCAGCAATGAATCCCAATAATGAGACACCTCTGGGGAGGGGTGTCAGCAAATTATTATTATTTTTTTTAAATATGTACAGTGTGGAGAACAAGTATTTGATACACTGCCGATTTTGCAGGTTTTCCTACTTACAAAGCATGTAGAGGTCTGTAATTTTTATCATAGGTACACTTCAACTGTGAGTGACGGAATCTAAAACAAAAATCCAGAAAATCACGTTGTATGATTAAGTAATTAATTTGTATTTTATTGCATGACATAAGTATTTGAACACCTACCAACCAGTAAGAATTCCGGCTCTCACAGACCTGTTAGTTTTTCTTTAAGAGGCCCTCCTGTTCTCCACTCATTACCTGTATTAACTGCACCTGTTTGAACTCGTTACCTGTACAAAAAGACACCTGTCCACACACTCAATCAAACAGACTCCAACCTCTCCACAATGGCCAAGACCAGAGATAAAATTGTAGACCTGCACAAGGCTGGGATGGGCTACAGGACAATAGGCAAGCAGCTTGGTGAGAAGGCAACAACTGTTGGCGCAATTATTAGAAAATGGAAGAAGTTCAAGATGATGGTCAATCACCCTCTGTCTGGGGCTCCATGCAAGATCTCACCTCGTGGGGCATCAATGATCATGAGGAAGGTGAGGGATCAGCCCAGAACTACATGGCAGGACCTGGTCAATGACCTGAAGAGATCTGGGACCATAGTCTCAAAGAAAACCATTAATAACACACTACGCAGTCATGGATTAAAATCCTGCAGCGCACGCAAAGTCCCCCTGCTCAAGCCAGCGCATGTCCAGGCCCGTCTGAAGTTTGCCAATGACCATCTGGATGGTCCAGAGGAGGAATAGGAGAAGGTCATGTGGTCTGATGAGACAAAAATAGAGCTTTTTGGTCTAAACTCCACTCGCCATGTTTGGAGGAAGAAGAAGGATGAGTACAACCCCAAGAACACCACCCCAACCGTGAAGCATGGAGGTGGAAACATCATTCTTTGGGGATGCTTTTCTGCAAAGGGGACAGGACGACTGCACCGTATTGAGGGGAGGATGGATGGGGCCATGTATCGCGAGATCTTGGCCAACAACCTCCTTCCCTCAGTAAGAGCATTGAAGATGGGTCGTGGCTGGGTCTTCCAGCATGACAACGACCCGAAACACACAGCCAGGGCAACTAAGGAGTGGCTCCGTAAGAAGCATCTCAAGGTCCTGGAGTGGCCTCGCCAGTCTCCAGACCTGAACCCAATATAAAATCTTTGGAGGGAGCTGAAAGTCCGTATTGCCCAGCGACAGCCCCGAAACCTGAAGGATCTGGAGAAGGTCTGTATGGAGGAGGAGTGGGCCAAAATCCCTGCTGCAGTGTGTGCAAACCTGGACAAGAACTACAGGAAACGTATGATCTCTGTAATTGCAAACAAAGGTTTCTGTACCAAATATTAAGTTCTGCTTTTCTGATGTATCAAATACTTATGTCATGCAATAGACTGCAAATTAATTACTTAAAAATCATACAATGTGATTTTCTGGATTTTTGTAAGTAGGAAAACCTGCAAAATCGTCAGTGTATCAAATACTTCTTCTCCCCACTGTATAGTGTTTTATGATAAACCGTTTTTTACAAATCCGTCAAGACACCAACTTAGACTTTACAGTGAAATGCTTTACTTACAAGCCCTTAACCAACAGTGCAGTTCAAGAAGAATAAAACGTTTACCAAGTAGACTAAAATAAAAAAGAATAATACAAAGTAACACAATGAGAATAACAATAACGAGGCTATATACAGGGGGCACCGGTACTGAGTCAGTGTGGAGGCTATATACAGGGGGCACCGGTACTGAGTACTGAGTCAGTGTGGAGGCTATATACAGGGGGCACCGGTACTGAGTCAGTGTGGAGGCTATATACAGGGGGCACCGGTACTGAGTCAGTGTGGAGGCTATATACAGGGGGCACCGGTACTGAGTGACTTAAATGTAAATGTAAATGTGAGTCAGTGTGGAGGCTATATACAGGGGGCACCGGTACTGAGTCAGTGTGGAGGCTATATACAGGGGGCACCGGTACTGAGTCAGTGTGGAGGCTATATACAGGGGGCACCGGTACTGAGTCAGTGTGGAGGCTATATACAGGGGGCACCGGTACCGAGTCAGTGTGGAGGCTATATACAGGGGGCACCGGTACTGAGTCAGTGTGGAGGCTATATACAGGGGCACTGGTACCAAGTCAGTGTGGAGGCTATACACAGGGGGCACCGGTACTAAGTCAGTGTGGAGGCTATATACAGGGGGGCACCGGTACCGAGTCAGTGTGGAGGCTATATACAGGGGGGCACCGGTACCGAGTCAGTGTGCGGGGGTACAGGCTAGTTGAGGTAATCTGTACATGGTGGGGGCGTAGTGACTATGCATAGGTAACAAACAACCAGCGAGTAGCAGCAGTGCACAAAAAAGGGGGGGGGGGGTAGGGGGGTGGCGATTTCATGAATTGTTCAGCAGTCTTATGGCTTGGGGGTAGAAGCTGTTGAGGAGGCTTTTGGTCCTAGACTTGGTGCTCCGGTACCACTTGCCGTGCAGTAGCAGAGAAAATAGTTTATAACTTGAGTGACTGGAGTCTCTGACAATTTTGTGGGCTTTCCTCTGACACCGCCTATTATATAGGTCCTGGATGGCAGGAAGCTTGGCCACAGTGATGTACTGGGCTGTTCGCACTACCCTCTGTAGCGCCGAGCAGTTGCCATACCAGGTGGTGATGCAACCGGTCAGGATGCTCTCGATGGTGCAGCTGTATTACCTTTTGAGGATCTGGGGACCCATGCCAAATCTTTTCAGTCTCCTGAGGGGGAAAAGGTTTTGTTGTGCCCTCTTCATGACTGTCTTGGTATATACCCACGTGGGTGATTGAAAGATGAACTGAGGTCCACACTCCAGTCCAGTTGATGGTGGTAATGCACCTTAAAGTTGGTTTCCAACCGCCATATAAAGTCCAAAGAAGAAAAAGAATCCTGAAAGAAGGAGAAATGACGAGAAACGAATTTGGTTTACCTTTTGGGGCATCGCGACTGGTTACCTATTTTGATGTGATATGAAAGTATTATTTTAAATTATTTTGATGTGATATGAAAGTATTATGTGAAATTATTTTGATGTGATATTTAAGTAAAGCGATTTATGTTTCTAGAAATGTATCGCAATTGAGAATGGATTCACATTTAGATGGAATATTTGACTATTTAGCTGCCAGAGCCAGTCTACCTCTGAAAATAACATACAGTCCTTGGACCTTGAGGAGTAACGGGGGCAGCAATTAGCAGTAGAAACAATAACAAAGCGTACTCCCTGACTGTTTCGGTAAAAAGCTGAGGGATGGGGCTGGAGAAATGCAACCATCCATGATATCAACATTATAGTTTTAACCATGTTTTGAGGATATACAGTGTTTGTTTATATTTACTGACAAACATTGGAGAAAATATAAGCTTATATTTTGGGTTCTGATGGGGTACGACAGTTGAACTAAGCTCATGAGGCATTTATAAGTGATTTCTTCAAGAAACAATGGGTACATATCATTAATGTGTACGTCCCAAAATGGATGTAACAACTGCTGATTGCCCCTTTAAGACTACAAATTGGGCTAATCTAATAGGAGATATTGAGGACTACAGTATTTCAGGCATTGTCATTAGATGCATTTGATCAATTGTTAACGTTTTGTTGATGGTCCACTCTTGATGTTCTACACGTTACAGTGTAGCTTCAGCCATTCCTACAGAACAACATTAAAGTGTAGAAACCCTTTACTGCATATTGGTTCAACGACTGCAGAGAAGGTACTTACTGGTGTTAAACAGATCTCCAACCTCCTCTTCTTCTTCCAATGTGACAGTAATCTCCCCCTCCTCCTCTTTCACTACAAAAACTGCATCCTCCTCTTTCTCTTCCTCCTCTTCTTTTACTGTAACTTCCTCCTCTTTCACTCTGAACGCGTCTTCCTCTTCTTTCACTGAAACGTCTTTCTCTTCTTTTTTCACGGTAACAACCTCACCCTCTACTTGTTTTTGTATTGTAACAGCCTCCTCTTCGTCCTCCTCTTTCACGAAAGCTTCTTTATCCGTCCAGCAGATCTCCTCTTCTGTAGCAGGAGGAGAGTAGCTTAGTGAACTCATGGTCGGAGATGTTAGCTAGCTAGCATTAGCGACTAGCCTAGTTCAAAGCTAACTTAGCAAACCAGCTAGCTGACAAACAACGTAAATATATAATTAAATGGGCCAACAAGTACATACGACAGAAGTGTGTTTCAAACACATCGACTAATATCCACCAAAACAGTGTAAAGAGCGTGAATGTTGTAGCTATGTTTGCTAGAAAACTACCGAGGTGTCTGACTAGCTGTTGTTGTTGAAGGAGCGTCCCGTCCACTAGATTATACGTCACACTGGCAGCATCGTCTGAACCTAAAAGACGCACATCGCCATCTGCTGACTGGAGTGGGAAACGCAGTTGAGGAACCAAACGTTTATTTTTAATTTATTTCATAAAAGTTTAATATTATATTAAGTCGTTCAAAGAGAAGCATGTGTTGATTGATTCGTTTTTAATGAGTGAGATTTTAAAACAAACTTTACACCCACTACATATTTGCATTGAACCATACTTCTGACATGGATCATTTTGACCGCAGAGGCATATCTTTGATCATAGCCAAAATGTGGGTTATTCAATTCCTCCAATTTTTCATGACTTTGTCAATCAACTTGTTCTTATTAAATCTAAATCATGGTTTAGTGTTTTTGTATCAATATGGACTTTTAACAAATTCAAATCCTTTGGAGTCATTTTGACCCCAGCCAAAAGCACCTTTGATAAATAGGACATTTATTGAAAATCAAAATCAAATCACATTTTATTGGTCACATACACGTGTTTAGCAGATGTTATTGCGGGTGTAGTGAAATGCTTGTGGTTCTAGCTCCGGCAGTGCAGTAATATCTAACAAGTAATATCTAACAATTTCACAACCCAATACACACAAATCTAAGTATTTGAATCTAGATTTCTCTGTAGACATGATCCATCCCACCAGAGGGTGGAGGGGCACCTGTATCCGTGGTTTTGACCAGATAGACACCTGCAGACACACAGTATAGTGCCTCCCATGTACTCTTCTATGATTGGACTTTTCTATACCACGTATCACGTGACTGTGTACAAAACTGCTAATGGTAGAAAACTCTGCCAGTGGTAGAAAACTCTGCCAGAGGTATACAGTGCATTCGTTAAGTATTCAGACCCCTTCACTTTTCCACATTTTGTTATGTTACAGCCTTATTCTAAAATTGAATAATTATTCCCCCTCATCAATCTACACACAATACCCCATAATGACATCACAATACCCCATAATGACAAACCCAAAACTTTTTTTTTCACATTTTTGCAAATGTATTTAAGTATTCAGACCCTTTACTATGAGACTCGAAATTGAGCTCAGATGCATCCTGATTCCATTGATCATCCTTGAGATGTTTCTCCAGCTTGATTGGAGTCCACCTGTGGTAAATTCAATTGATTAGACATGATTTGGAGAGGCACACACCTGTCTATATAAAGTCCCACAGTTTACAGTGCATGTCAGAGCAAAAACCAAGCCATGAGGTCAAAGGAATTGTCCATAGAGCTCTGAGACAGGATTGTGTCGAGGCACAGATCTGGGGAAAGGTACCAAAAAATGTATTCAGCATTGAAGGTCCCCAAGAACACAGTGTCCACCCTCATTCTTAAATGGAATAAGTTAAGAACCACCATTACTCTTCCTAGAGCTGGCCGCCCGGGCCAAACGGAGAAATCGGGGGAGAAGGGCCTTGGTCAAGGAGGTGACCAAAAACTCGATGGTCACTCTGACAGAGCTCCAGAGTTCCTCTGTGGAGATGGGAGAACCTTCCAGAAGGACAATCATCTCTGCAGTACTCCAACAAATCCGGCCTTTATGGTAGAGACCAGACGGAAGCTACTCCTCAGTAAAAGGCACATGACAGCCCGTTTGGAGTTTGCCAAAAGGCACCTAAAGGACTCTAACCATGAGAGACAAGATTCTCTGGTCTGATTAAACCAACTCTTTGGCCTGAATGTCATGTGTCATGTCTGGAGAAAATCGGTACCATCCCGGTGAAGCGGTGGTCATGGCAACATCATGCTGTGATGTTTTTCAGCAGCAGTGCAAATTGTCCACTGGTTTTGGTGTAATTTCTCACCCATTTTGTCAGTAGGAAAGTTAATTTCCCCTCAGGCACACACATTAGTTGATTGTTATTATGAAGGTCATTTGTATAGAATGTACTTTTCCCCAATCATTCACCCCATCTCTTTACATTGCTTATTTATATGTGGTGACCTGACTGCGTCCAGACTGTCAAAGGCCCATCCTGGTAGATCTGAACCTAATTCAGCTTGGAGTGATCAGATGACAGAAGTCACATTTAGGTGCCAGGTGTAACTGAGGCCATAGATGCTCCATATCCATTACTTTGAGTGTTTTATATAATATGACTAAATATGTTTCTTTCTGTGTTGCAGGGGCAGTCAAGAAATGGAACGGCAAGGCCACAGAACATGACATAAGCAGAGCTGTGTTTACTACTCCACCAGCAGAGCTGTGGGAGACCACCTCAAGCCCCTGGTAGAGCCGGGGGTGGTGTTTACCACTTCACCAGCAGAGCTGTGGGAGACCACCTCAAGCCCCTGGTAGAGCCGGGGGTGGTGTTTACCACTCCACCAGCAGAGCTGTGGGAGACCACCTCAAGCCCCTGGTAGAACCGGGGGTGGTGTTTACCACTCCACCACGCCTTCAGCAGGCTTGAAAAGTGGGATTGATACTGTTTTTCATACTAAGATGGAGGGTCTTTTGATTGATCAGTCATTGGGTTCATTTGTTGAAATCAAATCAAGCTTTATTTATACAGCACATTTCAGACATGGATGCATCACAATGGCTTCACAGGAGAAAACATTGAAAATAAACAGAAATACTTAGTACACAAAAATAACAGCATAAAAAAACAAAAAAATAACTGGATAAAAAAACAGAAGATTAACAACTTAAAGACCAATGATTAAAACACTAATTGGATGCAATATCCAACCCAAAATATAAGCTTGTTTTTTTAGGAGGGGTTCTCAAAGACACTATGGGGGTGTCGACTGAAAGTTGACTAGTAACAACAACTGGGACCTAAAAGACACCCACCATGAGACCCAGTAAATCTGCCCAAGAAGAGACAAACAAAAGAAAAACCCACACCAAACTTAAAGACAGGAAGCAAACCAAAAAGGTGGAACAACTAAAGGTGTTGACAATTCCACATTTATCAAGACAACTGGAGCACTGGGCCAAACACTCTTAAATAGAACCTGGACCAGCTCAGGTGAAACACCTTCCCACTAACGAGATGGACAAGCCAGCACAGGTGTAACACATACTGACTAAAGAGGTGACACCAATCAGTGCGTCCTACGTGCTAACGAGCTATACGCGCTAAAGTCCAACCTCAAAACATAAGTGGAAAAACCAAAGACTAACTAACACCTTAAGAGTTTGCTCACCAACAACAGAAAACAACTTCCATTTCACATTATAATCAACTACAATGCTTCACCTTCTACAATATAAACATGGTGTCTGTCTACTTGCAAACAACAATTAAAAACAATATTTATTTTTTATTATTCCCACAAAGATTTTTCTTTCTATAGCTTCTAGAACTCTCGTCTCCCTAAAACCCACTAGCTTCTAGAACTCTCGTCTTCCTAAAACTCACTAGCTTCTAGAACTCTCGTCCCCTTGGAACGAGCCCAAACAAAACTCATCTCCAATACGGAAAAATCAGCAACCAGGTTGTTTTTACCACGGACATGTCTGATTTCAAGAGGAAACTCCTGCAATATCCATAGTAACATTCCACCTCACTGCAGAGCTTCTCTCTCTTTTCAGGGTTCACTCGATAGGCATGTTGTTGGATCGGGGCCCAGTCCGCAATGTCATGTCATGCTCTAGTACATTTGGGTTGGCACATCTGAGAATTAACCTTGATATTCTAAAAGAAGGGCAACAATGTCAATATAATTGTACCAAAAAACTGTCCGTTGGTTGCATGAATAAATTCCATTACTAAATGTTTCATGAAATGTAAATATGAAATATTTGATTGCATAGTATTATTTTCAACGGCTTTTCAATTACATTTTGCTAGGTGGGATAGCCCAATGTCAAAACACAGTTTTAACGTGTCCAAATTAATAACCAATATACAGAAACCGTTTGGGATAAATTGAAAACCTAACATGTGGTAAATACACAAACATCTGCCACAATAATTGTCTTTTTTCAAAACAAGCTCCTTATAAACTGCACAAGCACCAAAAACACTGTTGTTTTGACAAGTAGCAATAAATCACGGATATCGATTTGGGGGGAAATCCGGTTGTACGTGCTGTTGAAACTAACAACAACAAAAAAACATGGAAATAGGAGATATCTGTTAGCTCACTGGTTAGAGGACAACCTGCAGAAGACAGTCAGCTACATTTTGGAGTGATGCATTTAAATTTAGGGGTCGCTAAACAAAGGAACACAACACTTATTTGTCATAACTCATCGATATCATGTTGAAATCAGTTGATTCTGGAAATAATGTGTACATCACTGGTTAGAGGACAACTCTTTTTTTGTTAGTCACTTTGTGTTAAATCACATAAATAGTACTCTTTCAATTCAGAGCCTGGATTTCCCCCAATGAGCCGAATATCCATATAATGTTGAAACCAATTGATAAGGGGGCAAACGTTTAGGGTTTTACATTGTGACATTCTGACTGACTGACTGCAGAGTATATTAATATACTATATATTAAAACATTCTACATTGTGACATTAAAATACTCCTACTACAATGTTAAAACATTCTACATTGTGACATTAATTCATTGATATCATGAACCTACTCCTTCATATATAAATTATCTGATATTTGATCAGAGATCTTTTATCAGATTATCTCTGGTCACAGCTAAGAGTTTTCTCTCCTGTGTGTGTTCTCTGGTGTCTAGTTAGATAGCCAGAAGAAGGAAAACTCTTCCCACATTGACCACAGCTATAAGGTTTCTCTCCTGTGTGTGTTCTATGGTGCACTGTCAGATGGCCAGATCGAACAAAACTCTTCCCACATTGATCACAGCAAAACGGTTTTTCTCCTGTGTGTTTTCTCTGGTGCACTGTCAGATCTCCAGATCGACTAAAACTCTTCCCACATTGACCACAGCTATAAGGTTTCTCTCCTGTGTGTGTTCTATGGTGTATAGTTAGATTGCTAGAAGTAGAAAAACTCTTCCCACATTGATCACAGCGCGGATTCTCTCCTGTGTGTGTTCTATGGTGTATAGTTAGATAGCCAGAAGAAGAAAAACTCTTCCCACATTGATTACAGCTATATGATTTCTCTCCTGTGTGTGTTCTCTGATGTGCAGTCAGAGGGCTAGATTTAACAAAACTCTTTCCACATTGAGCACAGCCATATGGTTTCTCTCTTGTGTGATGTCTTTGATGTATTTTAAGTTTTACTGATGAGGTGAATCTCTTCCCACAGTCTGAGCAGCGGTGAGATTTCTTCCCTGTGGGTCTCCACTGGTGATTCTTGATGTGTTCTGATGTGGAGAGACTCTTCTCTGCCTCTTCAGCATCATGTTGTTGTTGAGGCTCCCCAGAGGATCCACGATAGTCCCGTATCTCTCCTGTGTGAACAACAATGTCAGACGGTTAAAGGCCCACAACAGCAGAAATCCACTGTTTATTTGAGGTAAAAGGTGATGCCCAAAGCGTACCCATGCAGTTGTACAACAATTGATGTTTGTTAAATTATTTTACAATTGTCTTAAGACAGTCAAGACCTAAGCAGTGTGCCAGACCAGACGACCTTTGGTCTCCAAAAAAGGCCCATTTCTGTGTTCTGTGCTAAAATAGCAGCATGAGGGCGATGCACACACAATTTGATTGCAGAAACCGCTAGTTATGGATGTAGTATATCTGGTAATGAGGAAACCACTAGTTATGGATGTAGTATATCTGCTAATGAGGAAACCACTAGTTATGGATGTAGTATATCTGCCTGGAACAAAAATGGTGAAGAAAGATTTTAGTTTCCCACAATGTATTCTGAATATTACAGCGCAAGATCAGGAGTGCTACTCAAGGAAACTCACATTAAGCTCTAGTTACTAATTCACCACCGTGGGGGAAAACTCAGGGGAGTTCTCATAGGCTGACAGCAAAAATAGCCTCCATTTACAGGTTGAATATGAGTGCATTTCACATTACTTTTGGATAATAACTGTAACGCTCCTTTGAATCTCCTGCTTAATATGTTTGTGTTATTGTCGCAAAATCAACTGCTTTATACTTAAAAAACACTTCAACCAGTAAAATGCTCTTTAGCTAGCTTTGCCATCAGCCTGAAACTGAGGGTTTGTACATTAAGTGTTTAACAAATTGGCCCATAACTTCACCTAACAACAACATAGACCTACTGTAGGACCCATAACTTCACCTAACAATAACATATACCTACTGTAGGACCCATAACTTCACCTAACAATAACATAGACCTACTGTAGGACCCATAACTTCACCTAACAACAACATAGACCTACTGTAGGACCCATAACTTCACCTAACAACAACAACAACATAGACCTACTATAGGACCCATAACTTCACCTAACAATAACATAGACCTACTGTAGGACCCATAACTTCACCTAACAACATAAACCTGCTGTAGGACCCATAACTTCACCTAACAACAACATAGACCGACTGTAGGACCCATAACTTCACCTGATAACAACATAGACCTACTGTAGGACCCATAACTTCACCTAACAACAACAGACCTACTGTAGGATCCACAACTTCACCTAACAATAACATAGACCTACTGTAGGACCCATAACTTCACCTAACAACAACATAGACCTAGGACTATATATCATTTAATATTTCAGGTGAAACATGGAAACTAAAATGTCTTTGTCATGACATTTCATAACCTGATCACCAGATAATTTTGTGAATAATCCCACTAGGCTACTCTGTAATGTGTTGTCATTCTAAATGTCCTGAATAAAGGAAAATAGCTCTGTGTGTTGTACAATAGCCTATCCATCAAGGAACAGTTCTCTACACATTATGAGCTAAGTATCTCTGTGCCCAAACAGACTAACGAGACCCTACAGTAAATCAAGCAGACAATAACATTATAAACACCAATTTGTTAGGGATGTTGGATCCAACGTGGAGCACGGCATAACTGTCTTTACCAGAGTAATGAATGAAGAAGCACTTTGGTTGTTGTTGCATGTCGTGATGTTTGTAATTTGACTGTCAAAATTGTCCGACAGCAAGATCCAGAATTTACGTTGAAGTTTATCATAAGCTGACTATAACTACTGTTCCCTGAAGGAGGGAAACTAGGTTTTCATAATGCTGACCCAAACGGATACTAAATGAAACAACCCCTGGCAGACCACCCAGACCCGACCCCGCAAGATACGCCAGTTTTGTCAATTTATTAAATTGTCTTTCATTTGAAACATTCCTGGCAATGTTGAGTAAGGACGCACACCTGGTTACACACATAGAGGTAGGACTAGTCTACCTGGTTACACATATAGAGGTAGGATTAGTCTACCTGCCTATAAATGTGCCCATTTGGGGATGTCTGATAGTACTTCTCATTGTCTTAAAGCTGCACCACTAATGAGTTGTGGAGCTTCTCAAAGTAATTTTTTCTTCACCTCAAACAGCAAGTAAACAAAGTCTTAATGAAATCAATTGCGAATGACAATAGTTCCTCAGAGTATTTTCGTAAAATATTTCCAGCTCTCGCCCTTTCACCATTCGGCACTTGATTGGTTACACTTCTCCTTCCCCCATCCCTCAGCTGTTTACCAAACCAAGTCTCTGGGCAGCCATTTTGTTTCTGTTTAAAAAACCCACACAACCCAGCAATCTGCAGTTCAAACAATAACAAATCTGTCATTCCACCACTGTTTTGGTAATAAAATGATTATGGGGTTGGAGAAATGTAACTAGAGACAGACAGACCTATGGATGCAAGGACTGACCATCCATGATATCAACATGATAGTTTTAACCATGTTGATGCTATACAGTGTTGATTTACATTGTTTCTAAACATTGTAGTAAAAAAACTTATTTGGGGTTCTGATGGGTTAAACAGTTGAACTAAGCTCATGAGGCATGTGTTATATTCTTCAAGAATCAATGGCTATAAATAAATAATTTAAAAGTCACAATATCGATGTAGCAATTGCAGATTTCCCCTTTAACACCAAACATCAGTTCAACAACTGCAGAGTTTGTGTCTCTGTATTTAAGACAGTACTTACTAGTGTTAATCAGGGAACGGTTTCTCAAAACCATCTTATGGCTAAGTTCATCCTTAGAACCATTGGATGCCTTAAGATGCGTTTGGGAAACCGGGCCCAGAAATCCAGTTTCCTCCTCTTCTTCCTCCTCCGTTTTCGATGTAACAGTCATCTCTCCCTCCTCTTTCACTCCATAAACTGCATCCCCCTCTCCTTTTACTGTGACATCCTCCTCCTCTTTCACTCTGAATGCGTCTTCCTCTTCTTTCACAGTAACGGCCTCACTCTCTACTTCTTGTTTTACAGTGATATCCTCATCTCCGTTAGCAGGAGAGTAGCTTAGTGACCGCATGGTCGGGGATGTTAGCTAGCTAGGCTAATGCTAACTTAACAAGCCCGCTAGCTGACTAATAACAACAACACCGTAAATATGAAATTAAATTGGATAACTAACTAGACGATAGAAGTGGGTTTAAAACACAGTGGCTAATATACACTAAAGCGTCTAAAGAGCTATATTGGTTCGGCTCTTTTGTCTAGCAAGCTATCGAGGTGTCTGACTAACTTGTGTTGCTGCTGCTGAAAGACGCGTTCGGTCCACTAGATTATACGTCACACCAACAGCATAACCTTAAAGTCGCAGACCGCCATCTGCTGACTGGAATGGGTAACGCAGTTGAGTAAAATGTATATTTTATCTTCAGACAACAAGTTAAAGTGTAGGAGGCATTAGTTTTTACTCACCAGTGTAACAATACAGTGTGGTTAAAGACTTAGTAAGCTAGTTGTAGTCACGATATGGTTACCTATAAGTACAAACAGTTATGTTTTTGCGTTATTACATATTTTTTTTAACTTATTTCGGGAAATCTTCTAAACTACCCACAATGCACTATTTCCTAAGGTCATATGGATGATCTACTCTGTGCTACTGAGTTTGTATGCCAGTGTAACGGTGTAATGAAGCTACATGTTTTAAATATATTTAATCTTTATTTAACTAGGCAAGTCAGTTAAGAACAAATTATTATATACATTGACGGCCTACCCCGGCCAAACCCTAACCCAGACGATGCTGGGCCAATTGTGCGCTGCCCTATGGGACTCCCAATCACGGCCTGTTATGATACAGCCTGGATTTGAACCAGGGTCTGTAGTGACGCCTCTAGCACTGAGATGCCATACCTTAGACCGCTGCGCTGCTCGTGTGTTTATGTTACACTCGGTGTAATACACTCAGTGATAAAAGTATTGGATTCTGGGTAATCCACAGCAGGTTTTTGGAGAATTTGAAAATTGAGTGGTCCTGGGATAGAAATGTATAAAGTTGACATTACATCATAAAATCCACGTTTTAAATCATACATTAGCAATTTATGTTTTAGGAACTACTGTTGTTGGTTTGGTGTCAAGTAAGTCTCTCTTTATATGTTATTTGCCAAATCTCAGTTTTCAATGTGGGTTTTATGCTAAAGTTCCCTCTTTCAAGTTGGTATCTAACTGGAAAATGCATCTTCTTTAGGAGTGCTATTTTTACCCTGTCGACTACTGATCATTCATCCACACTGTGTGTCTCATCAATGCAGGTCATTTATGACAAATGTATAAAGTATATGTTTTATAAACTCATGAACACCAGACAGTTTATTAGCCCGGTTTTGTTAGTTTAGGTGTATTATACTTTTTCCCCACCAGAGGGGGACATTGGGTAAATCTTCAGGTTAATTTGATATATTTTGATAGTAAAATGGATGACAGTTTATTCTGATGTAGTGACTATGAGACACATGTAAACAATTGATTCATTTATTATAGTAAATTAGGAATTAGTAGGATGTGTTAAATCATTCAATCAATTGTTTTTTTGTTAGTATATTATAGGGCAGATTAATGTAGAATTGCTGTGGGAGTGCTATTTATACCCCGTCACTACTGATCATTCATCCATACTGTGTGTGTCCCATCATTGCAGCTTTGGAAATAAATGAACTATCCATCCATTGCTCCTTCCTGTGTTGACTCACTGACTTGAGAGACCAGCAAGGTCACACTAGTTTGATAGGTTGATATCTAGCTCAAGCTTCACCTCATGCTTTTCATTAACTGTGTGGTTGTGTTATCTAGTGGGAACCCGTTAGCACGGTGGGCTCTGGTGCGTTTTTGCCGTGGGCTCAAGACAACAGAGGAAATCAACCTGCTTGCTCATTTTTGTATTGTCAACTTTTCGATATGTTACGTTTGATACCGGAGCAGGCGACTGCCAACTGACTGATCTACATATCACCTTACATCATAAATAACTACTCATTATTATTTATAAATCAGTCAGCCAGTCACCGTTTACCCACAACGCAGCATGGATTTGATGCTCTCGAACACGGCCAGTGGTTTAGTAGAAGACATGAAGGCTACGCCGCTACGGTGTGGGACATCATCTATAATAATTTGGCTGTTCTAAATTCTGTGTCGCTCAAAGCCTTGAGTAATGAACCTATTTTTGGTGGTTTACTTTAATGACTCAAGTCATGAGGGCAAATGATTGGTTTAATATGAAGGTATACATTTGAAGATATTTCTGTTGTAGTTTACATCATAGGGAATAGGTTGGTCCTCCATATTACTTCACACCTGACTTTGGCATTCTTCTAAATTCTGATTGGTTTAATGTAATAACTCCAAAAATAGAACTGTGAGGTGTTACTTTGCATTGGAAATGTTTTAATATTTTATTTGATATTTTATAAACAATACAAAACATTCACATACAAACAACATCATAGAAACATTAACTACATCACACCTGTCCAGACCCACTAGAACACACCTCCATCTCCATTAACTACATCACACCTGCCCAGACCCACTAGAACACACCTCCATCTCCATTAACTACATCACACCTGCCCAGACCCACTAGAACACACCTCCATCTCCATTAACTACATCACACCTGCCCAGACCCACTATAACACATCTCCATCTCCATTAACTACATCACACCTGTCCAGACCCACTAGAACACACCTCCATCTCCATTAACTACATCACACCTGCCCAGACCTACTAGAACACACCTCCATCTCCATCAACTACATCACACCTGCCCAGACCCACTACAACACACCTCCATCTCCATTAACTACATCACACCTGCCCTGACCCACTAGAACACATCTCCATCTCCATTAACTACATCACACCTGCCCAGACCTACTAGAACACACCTCCATCTCCATTAACTACATCACACCTGCCCAGACCTACTAGAACACACCTCCATCTCCATCAACTACATCACACCTGTCCAGACCCACTAGAACACACCTCCATCTCCATTTACTACATCACACCTGCCCAGACCCACTAGAACATACCTCCATCTCCATTAACTACATCACACCTGCCCAGACCCACTAGAACACACCTCCATTTCCATTAACTACATCACACCTGCCCAGACCCACAAGAACACACCTCCATCTCCATTAACTACATCACACCTGTCCAGACCCACTAGAACACACCTCCATCTCCATTAACTACATCACACCTGTCCAGACCCACTAGAACACACCTCCATTTCCATTAACTACATCACACCTGTCCAGACCCACTAGAACACACCTCCATCTCCATTAACTACATCACACCTGCCCCACTGGAACACACCTCCATCTCCATTAACTACATCACACCTGCCCAGACCCACTAGAACACACCTCCATCTCCATTAACTACATCACACCTGCCCAGACCCACTAGAACACACCTCCATCTCCATTAACTACATCATACCTGCCCAGACCCACTAGAACACACCTCCATCTCCATTAACTACATCACACCTGTCCAGACCCACTAGAACACACCTCCATCTCCATTAACTACATCACACCTGCCCAGACCCACTAGAACACACCTCCATCTCCATTAACAACATCACACCTGCCCAGACCCACTAGAACACACCTCCATCTCCATTAACTACATCACACCTGCCCAGACCCACTAGAACACACCTCCATCTCCATTAACTACATCACACCTGCCCAGACCCACTAGAACACACCTCCATCTCCATTAACTACATCACACCTGCCCAGACCCACTAGAACAGACCTCCATCTCCATTAACTACATCACACCTGCCCAGACCCACTAGAACACACCTCCATCTCCATTAACTACATCACACCTGCCCAGACCTACTAGAACACACCTCCATCTCCATCAACTACATCACACCTGCCCAGACCTACTAGAACACACCTCCATCTCCATCAACTACATCACACCTGTCCAGACCCACTAGAACACACCTCCATCTCCATTAACTACATCACACCTGCCCAGACCCACTAGAACACACCTCCATCTCCATTAACTACATCACACCTGCCCAGACCTACTAGAACACACCTCCATCTCCATCAACTACATCACACCTGCCCAGACCTACTAGAACACACCTCCATCTCCATCAACTACATCACACCTGTCCAGACCCACTAGAACACACCTCCATCTCCATTTACTACATCACACCTGCCCAGACCCACTAGAACATACCTCCATCTCCATTAACTACATCACACCTGCTCAGACCCACTAGAACACACCTCCATCTCCATTAACTACATCACACCTGCCCAGACCCACTAGAACACACCTCCATCTCCATTTACTACATCACACCTGCCCAGACCCACTAGAACATACCTCCATCTCCATTAACTACATCACACCTGCCCAGACCCACTAGAACACACCTCCATCTCCATTAACTACATCAGAACCACTAGAACACACCTCCATCTCCATTAACTACATCACACCTGCCCAGACCCACTAGAACACACCTCCATCTCCATTAACTACATCACACCTGCCCAGACCCACTAGAACACACCTCCATCTCCATTAACTACATCACACCTGCCCAGACCCACTATAACACATCTCCATCTCCATTAACTACATCACACCTGTCCAGACCCACTAGAACACACCTCCATCTCCATTAACTACATCACACCTGCCCAGACCTACTAGAACACACCTCCATCTCCATCAACTACATCACACCTGCCCTGACCCACTAGAACACACCTACATCTCCATTAACTACATCACACCTGCCCAGACCCACTAGAACAGACTTCCATCTCCATTAACTACATCACACCTGCCCAGACCCACTAGAACACACCTCCATCTCCATTAACTACATCACACCTGCCCAGACCCACTAGAACACACCTCCATCTCCATTAACTACATCACACCTGCCCAGACCCACTACAACACAACTCCATCTCCATTAACTACATCACACCTGCCCAGACCCACTACAACACAACTCCATCTCCATTAACTACATCACACCTGCCCAGACCCACTACAACACACCTCCATCTCCATTAACTACATCACACCTGTCCAGACCCACTAGAACACACCTCCATCTCCATTAACTACATCACACCTGCCCAGACCTACTAGAACACACCTCCATCTCCATCAACTACATCACACCTGTCCAGACCCACTAGAACACACCTCCATCTCCATTTACTACATCACACCTGCCCCACTGGAACACACCTCCATCTCCATTAACTACATCACACCTGCCCAGACCCACTAGAACACACCTCCATCTCCATTTACTACATCACACCTGACCCACTAGAACATACCTCCATCTCCATTAACTACATCACACCTGCCCAGACCCACTAGAACACACCTCCATTTCCATTAACTACATCACACCTGTCCAGACCCACTAGAACACACCTCCATCTCCATTAACTACATCACACCTGTCCAGACCCACTAGAACACACCTCCATCTCCATTAACTACATCACACCTGTCCAGACCCACTAGAACACACCTCCATTTCCATTAACTACATCACACCTGTCCAGACCCACTAGAACACACCTCCATCTCCATTAACTACATCACACCTGCCCCACTGGAACACACCTCCATCTCCATTAACTACATCACACCTGCCCAGACCCACTAGAACACACCTCCATCTCCATTAACTACATCATACCTGCCCAGACCCACTAGAACACACCTCCATCTCCATTAACTACATCACACCTGCCCAGACCCACTAGAACACACCTCCATCTCCATTAACAACATCACACCTGCCCAGACCCACTAGAACACACCTCCATCTCCATTAACTACATCACACCTGCCCAGACCTACTAGAACACACCTCCATCTCCATCAACTACATCACACCTGCCCAGACCCACTAGAACACACCTCCATCTCCATTAACTACATCACACCTGCCCAGACCTACTAGAACACACCTCCATCTCCATCAACTACATCACACCTGCCCAGACCTACTAGAACACACCTCCATCTCCATCAACTACATCACACCTGTCCAGACCCACTAGAACACACCTCCATCTCCATTAACTACATCACACCTGCCCAGACCCACTAGAACACACCTCCATCTCCATTAACTACATCACACCTGCCCAGACCTACTAGAACACACCTCCATCTCCATCAACTACATCACACCTGCCCAGACCTACTAGAACACACCTCCATCTCCATCAACTACATCACACCTGTCCAGACCCACTAGAACACACCTCCATCTCCATTTACTACATCACACCTGCCCAGACCCACTAGAACATACCTCCATCTCCATTAACTACATCACACCTGCCCAGACCCACTAGAACACACCTCCATCTCCATTAACTACATCAGACCCACTAGAACACACCTCCATCTCCATTAACTACATCAGAACCACTAGAACACACCTCCTTCTCCATTAACTACATCACACCTGCCCAGACCCACAAGAACACACCTCCATTTCCATTAACTACATCACAGCTGCCCAGACCCACTAGAACACACCTCCATCTCCATTAACTACATCACACCTGCCCAGTTCCACTAGAACACACCTCCATCTCCATTAACTACATCAGACCCACTAGAACACACCTCCATCTCCATTAACTACATCACACCTGCCCAGACCAACTGGAACACACCTCCATCTCCATTAACTACATCACACCTGACCAGACCCACTAGAACACACCTCCATCTCCATTAACTACATCACACCTGCCCAGACCCACTAGAACACACCTCCATCTCCATTAACTACATCACACCTGTCCAGACCCACTAGAACACACCTCCATCTCCATTAACTACATCACACCTGCCCAGACCAACTGGAACACACCTCCATCTCCATTAACTACATCACACCTGACCAGACCCACTAGAACACACCTCCATCTCCATTAACTACATCACACCTGCCCAGACCCACTAGAACACACCTCCATCTCCATTAACTACATCACACCTGCCCAGACCCACTAGAACACACCTCCATCTCCATTAACTACATCACACCTGCCCAGACCCACTGGAACACACCTCCATCTCCATTAACCACATCACACCTGCCCAAACCCACTAGAACACACCTCCATCTCCATTAACTACATCACACCTGACCCACTAGAACACACCTCCATCTCCATTAACTACATCACACCTGCCCAGACCCACTAGAACACACCTCCATCTCCATTAACTACATCACACCTGCCCAGACCCACTAGAACACACCTCCATCTCCATTAACTACATCACACCTGACCCACTAGAACACACCTCCATCTCCATTAACTACATCACACCTGCCCAGACCCACTAGAACACACCTCCATCTCCATTAACTACATCATACCTGCCCAGACCCACTAGAACACACCTCCATCTCCATTAACAACATCACACCTGCCCAGACCCACTAGAACACACCCCCATCTCCATTAACTACATCACACCTGCCCAGACCCACTAGAACACACCTCCATCTCCATTAACTACATCACACCTGCCCAGACCCACTAGAACACACCTCCATCTCCATTAACTACATCACACCTGACCCACTAGAACACACCTCCATCTCCATTAACTACATCACACCTGACCCACTAGAACACACCTCCATCTCCATTAACTACATCACACCTGCCCAGACCCACTAGAACACACCTCCATCTCCATTAACTACATCATACCTGCCCAGACCCACTAGAACACACCTCCATCTCCATTAACAACATCACACCTGCCCAGACCCACTAGAACACAGCCAGTGCATTCATCAGCACCATTTTATTTCTCTCTGTCGCTTTCAACTTTTAGATAATAAAGCATTTGACCTTTCTATTGAATTAACAACAGAGGATTGGTGGATTTCCAGGTTTAATTAAGTATAATTTTTAAGATGATTTATGAGCAAAATATCGTCCAACTCTAGGGTATCTCACTGCACCCTCAAATGCCATGTTTTGAAATATACAGACAGACAGATTAAAAGTAATTTTACATTGTATAACTGTACTTCTGACAGCCAACTTTCTAACTCCGCCCATAACTTTATGACATCATAACATTCCCAGAAGGATTATTGAGTCATTGTTAGTTTTACACTGAAGACATGACTCTGCCGTTGTGCTGTAGAATTTGTGAATTATGTCTCTTGTATAATAAGGGACTATCATTTGTCCCAACATCACAGGCCACAGACTTTGATGCAGTTAAAGACTTCCAAAAGTGTTTTCGCAGTTTAAGATCAACTGAGTTTTTTTAATGGGGTTTCTCCCTGTGCACCTGCCAATGTGAATCCTTTGAACGAAAGACAAGTTACCAAACAGGACATATTGCTAATGTTCTTCCCATTAATAACCTGAATGACAATTAACTTGTGGGCGGTGGTGGTGATGACGTCCTATTCGATGACGTCGTCCATCGGGGTTCCCCAAAAAAGAAGACGCTCTGGATTGATCACTGGAGTCAGATGTGAAGGAGGAGGTTGATCATCAGGAGTCAGATGTGAAGGAGGAGGTTGATCATCAGGAGTCAGATGTGAAGGAGGAGGTTGAGCATCAGGAGATGTGAAGGAGGAGGTTGATCATCAGGAGTCAGATGTGAAGGAGGAGGTTGATCATCAGGAGTCAGATGTGAAGGAGGAGGTTGATCATCAGGAGTCAGATGTGAAGGGGGAGGTTGATCATCAGGAGTCAGATGTGAAGGAGGAGGTTGATCATCAGGAGTCAGATGTGAAGGAGGAGGTTGATCATCAGGAGTCAGATGTGAAGGAGGAGGTTGATCATCAGGAGTCAGATGTGAAGGAGGAGGTTGATCATCAGGAGTCAGATGTGAAGGAGGAAGTTGATCATCAGGAGTCAGATGTGAAGGAGGAGGTTGATCATCAGGAGTCAGATGTGAAAGAGGAGGTTGATCATCAGGAGTCAGATGTGAAGGAGGAAGTTGATCATCAGGAGTCAGATGTGAAGGAGGAGATTGATCATCTTTGTCATATATTTTGATACATTGAATGTTGATAATGTGAAACTATGTTATATATTTGTACCTCCTGTTTCATGAAGTGATGTCACTAAGTACTGCCCCTATATATACAATGCATTCGGAAAGCATTCAGACCCCTTCACTTTTTCCACATTTTGTTACGTTACAGCCTTATTCTAAAATTGATTCAATAATTCCCCCCCCCTCATCAATCTACACAATACCCAATAATGACATCACAATACCCCATAAGACATCACATTGCCCCATATTGACATCACAATACCCCATAATGACAAAGCAAAAACAGGTAAAAAATTAGATTTTCTTTAAAAAACAAGGACATTTCTAAGTGACCCCAAACTTTTGAATGGTAGTGTACATCTACATGATGTATTGTTACACCATGTAGGAGCAGTATGGACCTAGTCTGTTCATTATATACATCTACATGATGTATTGTTACACCATGTAGGAGCAGTATAGACCTAGTCTGTTCATTATATACATCTACATTATGTATTGTTACACCATGTAGGAGCAGTATAGACCTAGTCTGTTCATTATATACATGACCTACAGTAGCTTGCTAATTATTTAGATTTAGTTTGACTAATTTAGTTCTCACTAATCTCACTAATCAATCAACACATTCCTGTCTTTGTATGTCTCAATATAATAGTATTATTTAATTAAATCCATTTAAAATAATCTTTGTCTGAAAATAAAATATGATCCTCAACTGCGTTTCCCCTCCAGTCAGCAGACGGCGATGTGCGTCTTTCAGGCGATGCTGCTGGCGTGATGTATAATCTAGTGGACGGTTCTTCATAAACAGCTCGTCAACCACCTCGGTAGCTTGCTAGTCAACATAGCCGAAAGATTCATGCTATTTATACGCTTTCGGTGTATATGAGCTACTGTGTTTTCGACACACTTAGGTCGTATCTACTTGTTAACCTATTTAATTTAATATTACGTTATTTTGTATTAGTCAGCTATAGTAGCTGGCTGGTTAAATTAGCACTAGCCTAGTCGCTAATGATAGCTAGCTAGCTAACATCCCCGAACATGAGGTCAGTAAGCTTCTCCCCTCCTGTTAAAGAAGAGGTGGTCTGCTGGACGGAGAAAGAAGCTCTGGGGCTGAACATTGTCGAAAGAGGAGAAGGAAGAGGAGGCTGTTACAGTAAAACAAGAAGTAGAGGGTGAGGCTGTTACCCTGAAAGAAGAAGAGAAAGACGCGTTCAGAGTGAAAGAAGAGGAAGACGCGTTCAGAGTGAAAGAGGAGGAGGATGTTACAGTAAAAGACGAAGAGGCAGATAAAGAGGAGGATGCAGTTTTTGGTGTGAAAGAAGAGGAGGTTGGAGATCTGTTTAAGACCAGTAAGTACCGTCTCTGCAGTCGTTGAACCAATATGCAGTAAAGGGGTTCTACACTTTAATGTTGTTCTGTAGGAATGGCTGAAGCTACACTGTAACGTGTAGAACGTCAAGAGTGGACCATCAACAAAACGTTAACAATTGATCAAATGCATTTAATGACAATGCCTGAAATACTGTAGTCCTCAATATCTCCTATTAGATTAGCCCAATATGTAGTCTTAAAGGGGCAATCAGCAGTTGTTACATCCATTTTGGGACTTATACATTAATGATATGTACCCATTGTTTCTTGAAGAAATCACTTATAAATGCCTCATGAGGTTAGTTCAACTGTCGTACCCCATCAGAACCCACAATATGAGCTTTTTTTTACTCCAATGTTTGTCAGTAAATATAAACAAACACTGTATATCCTCAAAACATGGTTAAAACTAGAATGTTGGTATCATGGATGGTTGCATTTCTCCAGCCCCATCCCTCAGCTTTTTACTGAAACGGGCAAGGAGTACTCTTTGTTATTGTTTCCACTGCTGATTGCTGCCCCCGTTACTCCTCAAGGTCCAAGGACTGTATGTTATTTTCAGAGGTAGACTGGCTCTGGCAGCTAAAATAGTCAAATATTCCATCTAAATGTGAATCGATTTCTAGAAACATAAATCGCTGTACTTTCATATCAATTCAGAATAATTTCACACAATACTATCATATCACATCAAACTAAGTAACCAGTCGCATTACCCCAAACGGTAAACCAAATTCGTTTCTCGTAATTTCACCTTCCTTTAGGCTTCTTTTTCTTCTTTGGACTTTATATGGCGGTTGGAAACCAACTTTAAGGTGCATTACCACCATCAACTGGACTGGAGTGTGGACCTCAGTTCATCTTTCAATCACCCACGTGGGTATATACCAAGACAGTCATGAAGAGGGCACAACAAAACCTTTCCCCCTCAGGAGACTGAAAAGATTTGTCATGGGTCCCCAGATCCTCAAAAGGTAATACAGCTGCACCATCGAGAGCATCCTGACCGGTTGCATCACCACCTGGTATGGCAACTGCTCGCCATCTGACCATAAGGCGCTACAGAGGGTAGTGCGAACGGCCCAGTACATCACTGTGGCCAAGCTTCCTGCCATCCAGGACCTATATAATAGGCGGTGTCAGAGGAAAGCCCACAAAATTGTCAGAGACTCCTTTCACTCAAGTTATAAACTGTTTTCTCTGCTACCGCACGGCAAGTGGTACCGCAGCGCCAAGTCTAGAACCAAAAGCCTCCTCAACAGCTTCTACCCCCAAGCCATAAGACTGCTGAACAATTTGTAAAATCACCACCGGACAATTTACATTGACCCCCCCCTCCCTTTTGTGCACTGCTGCTACTCACTGGTTGTTTGTTACCTATGCATAGTCACTACACTCCCCTACCTCCATGTACAGATTACCTCAACTAGCCTGTACCCCCGCACACTGACTCGGTACCGGTGCTCCCTGTATATAGCCTCCACACTGACTCAGTACCGGTGCCCCCTGTATATAGCCTCCACACTGACTCGGTACCGGTGCCCCCTGTATATAGCCTCCACACTGACTCGGTACCGGTGCCCCCTGTATATAGCCTCCACACTGACTCGGTACCGGTGCCCCCTGTATATAGCCTCCACACTGACTCAGTACCGGTGCCCCCTGTATATAGCCTCCACACTGACTCGGTACCGGTGCCCCCTGTATATAGCCTCCACACTGACTCGGTACCGGTGCCCCCTGTATATAACCTCCACACTGACTCTGTACCAGTGCCCCCTGTATATAGCCTCCACACTGACTCGGTACCGGTGCCCCCTGTATATAGCCTCGTTATTGTTATTCTCATTGTGTTACTTTTTATTATTACTTTTTATTTTAGTCTACTTGGTAAACGTTTTCTTTTTCTTGAACTGCACTGTTGGTTAAGGGCTTGTAAGTAAAGCATTTCACTGTAAAGTTTAAGTTGGTGTCTTGACGGATTTGTAAAGAACGGTTTGTCATAAAACACTATACAGTGGGGAGAAGAAGTATTTGATACACTGACGATTTTGCAGGTTTTCCTACTTACAAAGCATGTAGAGGTCTGTAATTTGTATCATAGGTACACTTCAACTGTGAGAGACGGAATCTAAAACAGAAATCCAGAAAATCACATTGTATGATTTTTAAGTAATTAATTTGCATTTTTTTTGCTCTAATCAGATATAGTACATCCATAACTATCGGTCTCCTCATTAGCAGGGAGGAGTTTCTACAACCAAATTGCATGTGCATCGCCCTCGTGCCGCAATTTTATTAAACACAGAAAGGGGCTTATATTGGAGACCAAAAGTCGTCTGGCACAGTGCTTAGTTTCAACAACATGAACAACTTATTTCTAGCCTACAATCATCGATGTTACTACTAAAATATGACTATTATTGCTCATTTTAAGACAATTGTCAAATAATTTTAACATTCATTACAGACATCAATTGTTGTTCAACATCATGGCTACGCTTTTGGCATCACCTTTTACAGTGGATTTCCGCTGTTGTGGGCCTTTAATCATCTGACTTTGTTGTTCACACAGGAGAGATATGGGACTATCGTGGATCCTCTGGGGAGCCTCAACAACCTCATGATGCTGACGAGGCAGAGAAGAGTCTCTCCACATCAGAACACCTCAAGAAACACCTGCAGAGATCCACAGGGAAGAGAACTCACTGCTGCTCTGACTGTGGGAAGAGATTCACCTCATCAGGCATTAAAATTCATCAAAGGGTCCACACAGGAGAGAACCCGTATAGCTGTGATCAATGTGGGAAGAGTTTTACTACATCTGGCCATCTGACTTTACACCAGAGAACACACACAGGAGAGAAATCGTATAGCTGTGGTCAATGTGGGAAGAGTTTTTGTCAATCTAGTGAACTGACAGTGCACCAGAGAACACACACAGGAGAGAAACCGTATAGCTGTGATCAATGTGGGAAGAGTTTTACTAGATCTGGCCATCTGACTTTACACCAGAGAATACACACAGGAGATAAACCTTATAGCTGTGATCAATGTGGGAAGAGTTTTACTAGATCTGGCCATCTGACTTTACACCAGAGAATACACACAGGAGATAAACCTTATAGCTGTGATCAATGTGGGAAGAGTTTTAGTCAATCTGGTTCTCTGACAGTGCACCAGAGAACACACACAGGAGAGAAACCTTATAGCTGTGATCAATGTGGGAAGAGTTTTTGTCAATCTAGCTCTCTGACAGTGCACCAGAGAAGACACACAGGAGATAAACCTTATAGCTGTGGTCAATGTGGGAAGAGTTTTGTTCAATCTAGCTCTCTGACAGTGCACCAGAGAACACACACAGGAGAGAATCCTTATAGCTGTGGTCAATGTGGGAAGAGTTTTAGTACATCTAGCAATCTGACAGTGCACCAGAGATCACACACAGGAGAGAAATCTTATAGCTGTGACCAGAGGTAATCTGATAAAAGATCTCTGACTAAACATCAGAAAATAGATGAAGCAGTTGTTTCATGATATCAATGAATTAATGTCACAATGTAGAACACTAATCGTTTGTCCCCTGTTCTATTGATTTCAACATGATATGGATATTAGCCTCAGGGGGAAAATCCAGGCTCTGAATTAAAAGAGTACTATTTATGAGATTTAGTAAGTACACATTATTCCCAGATTCCGTGTGGTTTTTGAGCTGCTAGTTTTAACAGGACGTGCAACCTCATCTACCTCCTGTCGCACAAATGATTTTAGCATTATATCGATGAGTTATGACTAATAAGTGTTGAGTTCCTTTGTTTAGCGACCCCTACAGATTTTTCAGCTTTAGTGTGTATATCGTATCCACTTAGTTATGTTAGGAAGTTTTCCATCTTTATGACCGGCCCTGGTAACTTCACCCCAACTTCTCTTCTCCCAGAACACAGTAACTTAACAACATAAGTGTTTTTCTGACATTTTGGGGAAATTTAAGGGAAAATAGAAAATACAGCCGTAGCAGAGCCCCAAGTCCCATGGGGACGTCCTCGAGGGCGTGGATGTTCTCCCCATCAAAGGCCAGCGGGATTTCACTCTCATGGTGAAATGGATTTCCACCGATGTGCAGTAAAGGAAGAGCGGTGAAATCTGTGTCAACAAAAGTAAGAAAAGATTAATACACATACAATTAACAAAGAACATAACAAATGTTCAGCTGTAGTTTTATATCAGCATGCACACCTATGTTTATGAAGAAACAGATGATTGGTGCATAGGCATACCTTGTCACGGACATAAAGGCCACTCGGGTCCTCATTGAAGAGGTAGGGCAAGAGCAGAATCGCTGCTGTGGTCTCCAGTCCTAGTCAAGTAAAGCAATGATCTTACTACACTTGCTAATTTTATTACAAAATACATTAGAGAAAGGGAAGGAATAAGAGCAAATACCTCTTCTGTATTGTCCTTCAGTGACTGTCAAAATAGCAGGATGATGTCCTCACCCCTGCCTCGCCTCTCTACCTCTGATAGTCCTTGAATTACCTTTTTGTCTATATCCATTCCATGGACTTGATTCATTTATGAGAAGATCTGAAAAGATCCTTGGCACACATTTGTATGCTAAGAGATGTCAGTTTGTATAGACTGCTATGTAGGTTAAATGTACACTTCAAATGCAGCTGTCCTACAACAGATCTGTACCTTCTTCTTGATCCCAATTGCATTGTGTCCATGTTCTGTCCTATAAGAATTTCAAAGGAAGAGAAAATGTGTCAAAGAATAGTCTTACAAGCATTTAAATATATATATATTGAAAGATAAATGGCATCGACATACAATTGAATGCAAAATATAAGAACATATTGGAGAAAGCACTAGCCAATACAGTTCTGCCATACAGGCCTAAAATCACATTTCAAGATATCTTTGTACACAAATTGTTTAATATTTTATCAGGCTGACTTGAAAGATTATACGCAACATTTTGCTGCGTGGCAATACTGTGTTTGGATTCTGAAGGGCATTTAGGTAGTCTAGGTAGTCTAGCGAGGTAGTCTAGCCACTGTATTAATACCATTATGCATTTGAATCCCATCTACAGCTACCATCTAAGATATTAATTTCCCTCCACAAGGGGGCGTACATGTAACGTTTCCAAAATGGGATAGTATTGTCCATATAACGTTTCCAAAATGGGATAGTATTGTCCATGTAACGTCTCCAAAATGGGATAGTATTGTCCATGTAACGTCTCCAAAATGGGATAGTATTGTCCATGTAACGTTTCCAAAATGGGATAGTATTGTCCATGTAACGTTTCCAAAATGGGATAGTATTGTCCATGTAACGTTTCCAAAATGGGATAGTATTGTCCATGTAACGTTTCCAAAATGGGATAGTATTGTCCATGTAACGTTTCCAAAATGGGATAGTATTGTCCATGTAACGTTTCCAAAATGGGATAGTATTGTCCATGTAACGTTTCCAAAATGGGATAGTATTGTCCATGTAACGTTTAGCAAAATGGGATAGTATTGTACATGTAACGTTTCCAAAATGGGATAGTATTGTCCATGTAATGTTTCCAAAATGGGATAGTATTGTCCATGTAACGTTTCCAAAATGGGATAGTATTGTCCATGTAACGTTTCCAAAATGGGATAGTAATTTACATGTAACGTTTCCAAAATGGGATAGTATCGTCCATGTAACATTATGCCCCCTTGTGAGTTAATAGTATTGCATGCTGTAGCAGGCTATATAAAGAGGAAGACCTCCATTGACGATTCAGTTCGTTGTAACATCTCGTCTGGACAGGTCACCGTCCTTAGTTAGTTAGTTAGTTAACGTTAGCTAGTTCATTATCACAAAAGTGAGAACTGCTCTAGATTGGAAACTTACGTTAATGAGTGTAAAGCCATGTTGACTTTATGGAAACGATATACGGGAAAGAATATAGTTGAGGGAAATAATCCAAACCTAGTTGTGCCTAGTTAGGACATAACGTTATCTAGCTAGATAACGGTACTGTACTGTAGCTCATACAACGCCGACGGTCAAACCCGGCTTTCTAATATTTACGGTAATTAACTATAGTAACGTTATGGAAGATGTTCACAGAAAACCATCATTGTCTTCCTTATTCATTATTAGTATGTTATATTATTATATATAAATTATTTCGAGACATATTCAGAGCCAAACATCAACCCAACTTAACCTTTTTAACTTGTTGTCGCATCCAAACTTGTCACCATCATTTTCAGTTGTAATTGCGGAGTTCCCGGAAGAAGTCCAGCAACAACGGAGGTTCCTCGATGAACCCACCTTCTAACAAGTTCTTTGAGGAACCTTTTGGGGCTGTTTTTCATTGACCAAGAACCCTCCGGTTCTTAGAGGATCTGAGAACAACTCCAGTTGAACCCTTCATTTTTAGAGTTGTAGTCGGCTCTATTTACTCTCAGATTCAAAACATGCTGATTAGCATCAACGATCAAGTCAGCTGCTGCTGCTCCAATACAGTATGAGGTGAGACGGTGAACTGATGTTGACCCGGGCAGTCAGCTGCTGCTGCTCCAATACAGTATGAGGTGAGATGGTGAACTGATGTTGAACTGGGCAGTCAGCTGCTCCAATACAGTATGAGGTGAGACGGTGAACTGATGTTGAACCGGGCAGTCAGCTGCTGCTGCTCCAATACAGTATGAGGTGAGACGGTGAACTGAAGTTGAACCGGGCAGTCAGCTGCTGCTGCTCCAATACAGTATGAGGTGAGATGGTGAACTGACGTTGAACCGGGCAGTCAGCTGCTGCTGCTCCAATACAGTATGAGGTGAGACGGTGAACTGACGTTGAACCGGGCAGTCAGCTGCTGCTGCTCCAATACAGTATGAGGTGAGACGGTGAACTGACGTTGAACCGGGCAGTCAGCTGCTGCTGCTCCAATACAGTATGAGGTGAGACGGTGAACTGACGTTGAACCGGGCAGTCAGCTGCTGCTGCTCCAATACAGTATGAGGTGAGACGGTGAACTGATGTTGAACCGGGCAGTCAGCTGCTGCTGCTCCAATACAGTATGAGGTGAGACGGTGAACTGACGTTGAACCGGGCAGTCAGCTGCTGCTGCTCCAATACAGTATGAGATGAGACGGTGAACTTACGTTGAATGATAATGATTAAGTTAATACAAATGTATTAGTGAAACTGTTAAAAAATACTATATGGCCTATTAAATATATTACTTTATTGTTATCATATTGAAACATCATGGAATATTGTACATCATATTAAATATATTACTCTATTGTTATCATATAGAAACATCATGGAATATTGTACATCATATTAAATATAATACTCTATTGTTATCATATAGAAACATCATGGAATATTGTACATCATATTAAATATATTACTCTATTGTTATCATATAGAAACATCATGGAATATTGTACATCATATTAAATATATTACTCTATTGTTATCATATAGAAACATCATGGAATATTGTAGATCATATTAGCATCAACATACATTATTGTTTCATTCAATTTCACATAATAAGGATATTTCATATTTTCAAGTTCAGAAGTCAGAACCCATCACCTGCTATGTAAAAGAGACAGAAGAATGTACAATGGTCAATGCTATCCGGGATCCTTGGGACATCCCTACCTAAACCCTAACTTAACCATTTTAAATGTCAACTTCAACGGGCTAGGGACATCCCAAGGATGTATCTCTACCTGAAAATACATGATCTAAGTGATTGATAGTTGGTATTCAGCAGTCATAAAGCCTTATTTACTTTAAACACACAACACTATGTGTGGAGAACAAAAGGCACAGCACACCAACATCAAAGCCTCGTCCCAACTGTAAAGTCTGGTGGAGGGAGAGTCATGGTTTGGGGCTGCTTTGCTGCCTCAGGGTCTGGACAGCTTGCTGTCATCGACGGAAAAATGAATTCCCAAGTATATCAAGACATTTTTCAGGAGAATGTTAGGCTGTCTGTCCGCCAATTGAAGCTCAACAGAAGTTGGGTGATGCAACAGGACAACGGCTCAAAACACAGAAGTAAATCAACAACAGAATGGATCTAGTTTATCATTGTTGGTGTGGTTACAGACCCACACAAACATACACAAACTTCTCAACCTTAAAGAGATCCTTCAACACATTAGAAGTCGTATGAAGTTAAAGAGGTTAACATAGATTTTCCCCTCACAACACAGAGATAAATCAAACCCAGCCTGAACTGTGATGTAGTAGGGAGTTGTAGTTTCTCTAGAGATAAATCCGATCCAGACTGAACTGTGTGATGTAGTAGGGAGTTGTAGTTTCTCTAGAGATAAATCAGATCCAGCCTGAACTGTGTGATGTAGTAGAGAGTTGTAGTTTCTCTAGAGATAAATCAGACCCAGACTGAACTGGGTGATGAAGTAGGGAGTGGTAGTTTCCAACAGGCCAATATTCAACATAATTTAGCGCATAAAACATAATTAACTACAATGACCATAATCCATTGCGTGCCTACTTGTCTTGTCTGTGTTTATTTTACACCTGCTATGTAAGAGACAGAAGAATGCACAATGGTCAATGCTATCTGGGATCCTTGGGACATCCCTACCCTAAACCCTAACCTTAACCATTTTAAATGTCAAATTCAATGGGCTAGGGAAGTCCCAGGGATGTATCTCTACCTGAAAATACATGATCTAAGTGTTTGATAGTTGGTATTCAGCAGTCATAAAGCCTTATTTACTTTAATGAACTACTAAAATAGTGATTTTGTCAGATAGCAGCTCTACACTTTATTGACTGACTGATCCATTCATCCTTCCATCCCTCCTCAGCCTTCCTCTCCTCTGAAGACCCAGTGAGGGTGGAGCTCAGTCAGAGAGCTGTTGAGGGACTGGTTAGGAAGAGAGGTGAGAGGTCACACATGGTTTAGATGGTAAATATTTATGTCCCATTTTTTATTAATTTAACCAGGTAGGCCAGTTGAGAACAAGTTCTCATTTAGTTCTCAGTGCGACACAAACAACAACACACGTAAACAAACGTACAACACAAAAGAAAAATTGAAAAATCTATGTAGTGTGTGCAAATGTAGAAGAGTAGGGAGGTAATAAATAGGCCCTGGAGGCGAAAATAATTACAATTTAGCATTAATACTGGAGTGATAGATGTGCAGATGATGACGTGCAAGTAGAGATACTGGGGTGCAAAAGAGCAAGTAATAACATGGGGATGAGGTAGTCGGGTGTGCTATTTACAGATTGGCTGTGTACAGGTACAGGGGTGCATCACGTAAGCAAAAGGGAATATGTTCTATCATCTATGTTTATTTACATTAGTGCAAATTGTCCACTGATATTGGTGTCATTTCTCACCCCTTTCGGCTGTATGAAAGTTAATTTCCCCTCAGGCACACACATTTGTTCTTTGATATTATGAAGGTAATTTGTGTCAAATGTACTTTTCCCCACTCATTCATCCCATCTCTTTACATTGCTGATGCATATTCAGTGGCCTGACTGCATCCAGACTATGTCAAAGGCCCATCCTGGTAGATCTGAACCAAATGCAGCTTGGAGTGATCAGATGAGTCACATTTAGGTGCCAGGTGTAACTGAGGCCATAGATGCTCCATATCCATTACTTTGAATGTTTTATATAATATGACTAAATGTGTTTCTGTGTTGCAGGGGCAGTCAAGAAATGGAACGGCAAGGTCACAGAACATGACATAAGCAGAGCTGTGGGAGACCACCTCAAGCCCCTGGTAGAGCCGGGGGTGGTGTTTACCACTCCACCAGCAGAGCTGTGGGAGACCACCTCAAGCCCCTGGTAGAGCCGGGGGTGGTGTTTACCACTGCCTTCAGCAGGCTGGAAAAGTGATACTGTTTTTAATACTAAGAGGGACCCAGAGTCTGTTGATTGGTCATTGGGTTCATTTGTTGAAATCAAATCAAGCTTTATTTATACAGCACATTTCAGACATGGATGCAACACAATGGCTTCACAGGAAAAAACAAATAAAAAAATGAAAATAAACATAAATATTTAGTACACAACAAACAGAAGACTAACAACTGAAAGACTAATGGACACCCTAAGGAAATGTCAAGAAAATAAAAATCCACACTAAACTTAAAGACAGGAAGCAAACCAAAAAGGTGGAGCAACTAAAGGTGTTGACTCTCCACATCTATCAAGACAACTGGAGCACTGGGCCAGACACTCTTAAATAGAACCTGGACCAGCTCAGGTGAAACACCTTCCCACTAACGAGATGGACAAGCCAGCACAGGTGTAACACATACTGACTAACGAGGTGACGCCAATCAGTGCATCCTACGTGCTAACGAGCTATACGTGCTAAAGTCCAACCTCAATACCAAAGTCTGTAACACCTTCAGGACAACAAATATATTTTATATTTATGACTCAATTTATTAGGATTGTTAATAAAATTGATTATAGACCATTTATTATACTGCGTCCATGTGTATAAGCTGCGAGTACGTTGAAATTAAATAGTTTTCTTTTCAACTTTCAACTAAAACCAAACTTATATTGTACGTTGGGTTAGGGTTAGTCTTATTTTCAGTGACATTTTGCTAGGTGGGATATCCCCAATGTCACAGTTTAAACGTGTCCAAATCAATAGTCCAAATGCAGAAACAGTTTGTGATAAATTGAAAACCTAAATGTAAAATGTACTATATACACAAACATTTGCCACAATAATCATATTACTTAAACAAGCACCTTATAAACTGCACAAGCACCAGAAACGCTGTTGTTTTGACAAGTAGCAATAAATCACTGAATTCAATTAGAGGGGACATCAGGTTGTTCGTGATGTTGAAACTAACACAACTAAAAAAAACACATGGAAATGGGAGATATATTTTACCTCACTGGTTAGAGGACAACCTGCAGAAGACAGTCAGCTACATTTGGGAGTGATGCATTTAAATTTAGGGGTCGCTAAACAAAGGAACACAACACTTATTTGTAATCACTCATCGATATCATGTTGAAATCAATTGTGCCGAGAGGAGGGAGATGAGGTTGCATGTCCTGTTAAAACTAACAGCTCAAAAACCACACGGAATCTGGGAATAATGTACATGGTAAATGTAACACAGCTCTTTTTGTGTTAGTCACTTTTTGTTAAATCACATAAATAGTACTCTTCCAATTCAGAGCCTGGATTTTCCCCCTGAGGCTAATATCCATATCATGTTGAAATCAATAGAACAGGGGACAAACATTTAGGGTTCTACATTAAAACATTCTACATTGTGACATTAATTCATTGATATCATGAAACAACTCCATGTATTTTCTGATGTTTAATCAGAGATCTTTTATCAGTGTACCTCTTCCCACATTGATCACAGCTATGAGGTTTCTCTCCAGTGTGTATTCTCTGGTGTACAGTCAGAGAGCTAGATGTAGTAAAACTCTTCCCACATTGACCACAGGTATAAGAATTATCTCCTGTGTGTGTTCTCTGGTGTACAGTCAGAATGCTAGATGTAGTAAAACTCTTCCCACATTGACCACAAGTATAAGATTTATCTCCTGTGTGTATTCTCTGGTGTGATGTCAGCTGGCCAGATCGACCAAAACTCTTTCCACATTGAGCACAGATATAAGATTTCTCTCCTGTGTGTATTCTCTGGTGTGATGTCAGCTGGCCAGATCGACCAAAACTCTTTCCACATTGAGCACAGCTATAAGGTTTCTCTCCTGTGTGTATTCTCTGGTGTAGAGTCAGAGTGCTAGATGCAGCAAAACTCTTCCCACATTGATCACAGCTACAGTGAGGGAAAAAAGTATTTGATCCCCTGCTGATTTTGTACGTTTGCCCACTGACAAAGAAATTATCAGTCTATAATTTTAATGGTAGGTTTATTTGAACAGTGAGAGACAGAATAACAACAAAAATATCCAGAAAAATGCATGTCAAAAATGTTATAAATTGATTTGCATTTTAATGAGGGAAATAAGTATTTGACCCCTTCTCAATCAAAAAGATTTCTGGCTCCCAGGTGTCTTTCATACAGGTAACGAACGGAGATTAGGAGCACACTCTTAAAGGGAGTGCTCCTAATCTCAGTTTCTTACCTGTATAAAAGATACCTGTCCACAGAAGCAATCAATCAATCAGATTCCAAACTCTCCACCATGGCCAAGACCAAAGAGCTCTCCAAGGATGTCAGGGACAAGATTGTAGACCTACACAAGGCTGGAATGGGCTACAAGACCATCGCCAAGCAGCTTGGTGAGAAGGTGACAACATTTTCTGTGATTATTCGCAAATGGAAGAAACACAAAAGAACTGTCAATCTCCCTCAGCCTGGGGCTCCATGCAAGATCTCACCTCGTGGAGTTGCAATGATCATGAGAACGGTGAGGAATCAGCCCAGAACTACACAGGAGGATCTTGTCAATGATCTCAAGGCAGCTGGGACCATAGTCATCAAGAAAACAATTGGTAACACACTATGCCGTGAAGGACTGAAATCCTGCAGCGCCCGCAAGGTCCCCCTGCTCAAGAAAGCACATATACATGCCCGTCTGAAGTTTGCCAATGAACATCTGAATGATTCAGAGGACAACTGGGTGAACGTGTTGTGGTCAGATGAGACCAAAATGGAGTTCTTTGGCATCAACCCAACTTGCCGTGTTTGGAGGAGGAGGAATGCTGCCTATGACCCCAAGAAACCATCCCCACCGTCAAACATGGAGGTGGAAACATTATGCTTTGGGGGTGTTTTTCTGCTAAAGGGACAGGACAACTTCACCGCATCAAAGGGACGATGGACGGGCCCATGTACCGTCAAATCTTGGGTGAAAACCTCCTTCCCTCAGCCAGGGTATTGAAAACGGGTCGTGGATGGGTATTCCAGCATGACAATGACCCAAAACACACGGCCAAGGCAACAAAGGAGTGGCTCAAGAAGAAGCACATTAAGGTCCTGGAGTGGCCTAGCCAGTCTCCAGACCTTAATCCCATAGAAAATCTGTGGAGGGAGCTGAAGGTTCGAGTTGCCAAACGTCAGCCTCGAAACCTTAATGACTTGAAAAAGATCTGCAAAGAGGAGTGGGACAAAATCCCTCCTGAGATGTGTGCAAACCTGGTGGCCAACTACAAGAAACGTCTGACCTCTGTGATTGCCAACAAGGGTTTTGCCACCAAGTACTAAGTCATGTTTTGCAGAGGGGTCAAATACTTATTTCCCTCATTAAAATGCAAATCAATTCATAACATTTTTGACATGCGTTTTTCTGGATTTTTTTGTTGATATTCTGTCTCTCACTGTTCAAATAAACCTACCATTAAAATTATAGACTGATCATTTCTTTGTCAGTGGGCAAACGTACAAAATCAGCAGGGGATCAAATACTTTTTTCCCTCACTGTATAAGGTTTCTCTCCTGTGTGTGTTCTCTGGTGTAGAGTCAGTTGGGCAGATGTAGTAAAACTCTTCCCACATTGATCACAGCTATAAGGTTTCTCTCCTGTGTGTGTTCTCTGGTGTAGAGTCAGTTGGGCAGATGTAGTAAAACTCTTCCCACATTGACCACAGCTATAAGATTTATCTCCTGTGTGTATTCTCTGGTGTAGAGTCAGAGTGCTAGATTGACCAAAACTCTTCCCACATTGACCACAGCTATAAGGTTTCTCTCCTGTGTGTATTCTCTGGTGTACAATAAGATGGCTAGATGTATCAAAACTCTTCCCACATTGAGTACAGCTATAAGATTTCTCTCCTGTGTGTGTTCTCTTGTGTGACATCAAGCTGCTTAGGTGAATAAAACTCTTCCCACATTCATTACAGCTATATGGTTTCTCTCCTGTGTGTGTTCTCTGGTGTGATATCAGGTTGCTTAGCTGAGTAAAACTTACCACATTGAGTACAGCTAAACGATTTCTCCCCTGTGTGTGTTCTCTGGTGTATCTTCAGATGGCCAGATGTAACAAAACTCTTCCCACATTGATCACAGCTATACGGTTTCTCTCCTGTGTGTGTTCTCTGGTGTGATATCAGGCTGGTTGAATGAGTAAAACTCTTCCCACATTGACAGCTATAAGGTTTCTCTACTGTGTGGATTTTCTGATGAATTTTAATGCCTGCTGAGGAGGTGAATCTCTTCCCACAGTCAGAGCAGCAGTGAGGTTTCTTCCCTGTGGATCTCCGCTGGTGTTTCTTGAAGTGTTCTGATCTGGAGAGACTCTTCTCTGCCTCGTCAGCATCATGAGGTTGTTGAGGCTCCCCAGAGGACCCACGGTAGTCCCGTCTCTCTCCTGTGTGAACAACAAAGTCAGACAGATGGTTAAAGGCCCACAACAGGGGAAATCCACTGTAAAAAGTGATGCCAACAGCGTAGCCACGATGTTGTACAACAATTGACGTCTGTAATGAATGTAATGATTATTTGAAATTTGTCTTAAAATGAGCAAGAACAGTCATATTTTGTCTTGTTTTCACATTAGTAGTAACATCTAAGCGTGTAGACTTGAAATAAGTTATTCATGTTGTTGAAACTCTAAGCATTGTGCCAGACGACTTTGGTCTCCAATATAGGCCCCTTTCTGTGTTTGCTAAAATTGTATGTAGTATATCTGCCTGGAGCCAAAATGGTGAGCAAAGATTTTAGTTTTTCACAAAGTATTCTGAATGTGATTAGGGGAAAACTCAGGGGAGTATCCTCCATTTCCAGGTTGCTTATGAGTGCATTTCACACTACTTTTGATTATAATTGTAAGGCTCGTTTGAATGTCCTGCTTATAATATGTTTGTGTCATCATCGCAAATCAACTGCTTTGTACTTAAAAAACCCTTCAACCAGTAAAATGCTCTTTGTCTAGCTTTTCCATCAGCCTGACAATGAGGGTTTGTACACTGTTTGCCAAATTGGCCCATAACTTCACCTAACAACAAATAAAGGAAAATAGCTCTGTGTGTTGTACAACAGCCTATCCATCAAGGAACAGTTCTCTTCACATTATGAGCTAAGTATCTCTGTGTCCAAACAGACTAACGAGACCCTACTGTAAATCAAGCAGACAATAACATTATAAACATCAATTTGTTAGGGATGTTGGATCCAACGTGGAGCACGGCATAACTGTCTTTACCAGAGTAATAAATGAAGAAGCACTTTGGTTGTTGTTGCATGTCGTGATGTTTGTCATTTGACTGTCATTCAGAAAAGGATTTCCTGGATCAGCTGATGATAGTTGAACATGTGACTAACTAAACAGCTACAGTATTAAGAATGATGTGTAATTATTGAAGAACCGCGTTCATGACAGTATCCATTTGGGTGTTGTCAATAAAGTTAAGGTGACTCTCGGTTGGAACCATTGGATTTAGCAAACTCTGAAATTATTTAGGATTTCTGTGCCCATGAAAACTGTTTCCCCAGCGTAACATAAAGAGACACTAAATGATACATAGTTCGAGTGCATTTCATAATAAAAAAAACTGTCCAACAGCAAGATCCACTATTTAAGTTGAAGTTCATCATATGACACCACCGCCATCCACAGGTGATGAGCGTGAGGCTCGGATTTATTCCTTAAATTTAATTTAATACCGCTCTTCGCCAACCCAGGAAAGGGTGGGGCCAAACAGGTATTGTGTGGAAAAATGTAATGCTCTGATCCAGTGGAAATGTCATAAAACACCCGATTACTTATTATCCTTTGCACAAATAGCCAACAGCTGTGGCTGTCCCGAACTCACTGGCGCGGGAAACTGAGGGCCCAGAATATTTTATACAATGTTACAAGCTATAACTATAACAATTTTTGTTGGCTTTATGTAGTTTTCTTTTTTTTTTTTACTTAGCAATTGGAAAACAATTGGGCTTTATGTAGGTTATTTTTTTAAAACTTAGCAATGTCAATACAAATGTTTCTTTATAATTTTAATTTAAATAGAATGTAGATTAACCACAGAGAATGATGTTGAGATACAAAGACAATTATAAATGAAACTGTTCCAGTAAAATGTGAATATGAAAATCACAACTGGCACCAGATCAGTAGAAATGGTCAGAAAACTTGGCACCAAATGGAGAAAGGTTGCTGACTGCCGGTGTAGCCTATTACCAGAAACCATAGGAGCATAACGACTGCTGGTGTAGCCTACTACCAGAAACTATAGGAGCATAACGACTGCTGGTGTAGTCTATTACCAGAAACTATAGGAGCATAACGACTGCTGGTGTAGCCTATTACCAGAAACTATAGGAGCATAACGACTGCTGGTGTAGCCTATTACCAGAAACTATAGGAGCATAACGACTGCTGGTGTAGCCTATTACCAGAAACCATAGGAGCATAACGACTGCTGGTGTAGCCTATTACCAGAAACTAAAGGAGCATAACGACTGCTGGTGTAGTCTATTACCGGAAACTATAGGAGCATAACGACTGCTGTAATCTATTACCAGAAACTAAAGGAGCAGAACGACTGCTGGTGTAGTCTATTACCAGAAACTATAGGAGCATAACGGCTGCTGGTGTAGCCTATTACCAGAAACTATAGGAGCATAACGACTGCTGGTGTTGCCTATTACCAGAAACCATAGGAGCATAACGACTGCTGGTGTAGCCTATTACCAGAAACCATAGGAGTATAACGACTGCTGGTGTAGACTATTACCAGAAACCATAGGAGCATAATGACTGCTGGTGTAGTCTATTACCAGAAACCATAGGAGCATAACGACTGCTGGTGTAATCTATTACCAGAAACCATAGGAGCATAACGACTGCTGGTGTAATCTATTACCAGAAACTAAAGGAGCATAACGAATGCTGGTGTAGCCTATTACCAGAAACTATAGGAGCATAACGACTGCTGGTGTAGCCTATTACCAGAAACTATAGGAGCATAACGACTGCTGGTGTAGCCTATTACCAGAAACTATAGGAGCATAACGACTGCTGGTGTAGCCTATTACCAGAAACTATAGGAGCATAACGACTGCTGGTGTAGCCTATTACCAGAAACTATAGGAGCATAACGACTGCTGGTGTAGCCTATTACCAGAAACTATAGGAGCATAACGACTGCCGGTGTAGCCTATTACCAGAAACTATAGGAGCATAACGACTGCCGGTGTAGCCTATTACCAGAAACTATAGGAGCATAACGACTGCCGGTGTAGCCTATTACCAGAAACTATAGGAGCATAACGACTGCTGGTGTAGCCTATTACCAGAAACTATAGGAGCATAACGACTGCTGGTGTAGCCTATTACCAGAAACTATAGGAGCATAACGACTGCTGGTGTAGCCTATTACCAGAAACTATAGGAGCATAACGACTGCTGGTGTAGCCTATTACCAGAAACTATAGGAGCATAACGACTGCTGGTGTAGCCTATTACCAGAAACTATAGGAGCATAACGACTGCTGGTGTAGCCTATTACCAGAAACTATAGGCGCATAACGACTGCTGGTGTAGCCTATTACCAGAAACTATAGGAGCATAACGACTGCCGGTGTAGCCTATTACCAGAAACTATAGGAGCATAACGACTGCCGGTGTAGCCTATTACCAGAAACTATAGGAGCATAACGACTGCCGGTGTAGCCTATTACCAGAAACTATAGGAGCATAACGACTGCCGGTGTAGCCTATTACCAGAAACTATAGGAGCATAACGACTGCTGGTGTAGCCTATTACCAGAAACTATAGGAGCATAACGACTGCTGGTGTAGCCTATTACCAGAAACTATAGGAGCATAACGACTGCTGGTGTAGCCTATTACCAGAAACTATAGGAGCATAACGACTGCTGGTGTAGCCTATTACCAGAAACTATAGGAGCATAACGACTGCTGGTGTAGCCTATTACCAGAAACTATAGGAGCATAACGACTGCTGGTGTAGCCTATTACCAGAAACTATAGGAGCATAACGACTGCTGGTGTAGTCTATTACCAGAAACTATAGGAGCATAACGACTGCTGGTGTAGCCTATTACCAGAAACTAAAGGAGCATAACGACTGCTGGTGTAGTCTATTACTAGAAACTATAGGAGCATAACGACTGCTGGTGTAGTCTATTATCAGAAACTATAGGAGCATAACATCAGAATTTACGAAGGCCAGCAGCAGCGGGAGGAGTAGGCTAAAGAAGAAGTTTTTCTGATGGTTAGGCTATCTTGTTTCAGAGGGGTGTCATCAATAGCCCATAACGACAAAGTGAAAACAGGTAAAAAAACAGAAATACCTTATTTACATAAGTATTCAGACCCTTTGCTATGAGACTCAAAATTGCTTTCAGGTGCATCTTTTTTCCATTAATCATCCTTGAGATGTATCTACAACTTGTTCAGAGTCCACCTGTGGTAAATTCAATTGATTGGATAGGATTTGGAAGGCACACACCTGTCTATATAAGGTCCCACAGTTGACAGTGCATGTCAGAGAAAAAACCAAGCTATGAGGTCGAAGGAATTGTCCGTAGAGCTCCAAGACAGGATTATGTCGAGGCACAGATCTGGGGAAGGGTACCAAAACAATTCTGCAGCATTGAAGGTCCCCAAGAACACAGTGGCCTCCATCATTTTTAAATGTAATACTCTTCCTAGTCACCTGGCCAAACTGGGCAATTGGGGGAGAAGGGCCTTGGTCAGGGAGGTGACCAAAAACCTGATGGTCACTCTGACAGAGCTCCAGAGTTCCTCTGTGGAGATGGGAAAACTTTTCAGAAGGACAACCATCTCTGCAGTACTCCAACAATCAGGCCTTTATGGTAGAGTGGCCAGACGGAAGCCACTCCTCAGTAAAAGACACATGACAGCCTGCTTGGAGTTTGCCAAAAGGAACCCAAAGGATGGATGGAATGGAAAAGGTTGCCGACTGCTGGTGTAGCCTATTACCAGAAACTATAGGAGCATAACATCAGAATTTACGAAGGCCAGCAGCAGCGGGAGGAGGAAGAGTTTTTTTCTGATGGTTAGGCTATCTTGATCTCTGGCTCCCGAGTCATTCTGTTACGTTACTTATTCTAAATTAGATTTTTTAAAAGAATTAAATGAAAATGTTAAATGTTTTAGAAATGCTTGAGACTCAATTAAATCAATTAATCATGTTGAGGATATACAGTGTTTGTTTACACATTTACTGATAAACATTGGAGTAAAAAAAGCGTATATTTTTGGGTTCTGATGGGGTACGACAATTGAACAAAGCTCATGAGGCATTTATAAGTGATTTCTTCAAGAAACAATGGGTACATATCATTAATGTATAAGTCCCAAAATGGATGTAACAACTCCTGATTGCCCCTTTAAGACTACATATTGGGCTAAGCTAATAGGAGATATTGAGGACGGCAGTATTTCAGGCATTGTCATTGGATGCATTTGATCAATTGTTAACGTTTTGTTGATGGTCCACTCTTGATGTTCTACACGTTACAGTGTAGCTTCAGCCATTCCTACAGAACAACATTACAGTGTAGAACCCCTTTACTGAATATTGGTACAACGACTGCAGAGACGGTACTTACTGGTGTTAAACAGATCTCCAACCTCCTCTTCTTTCACACCAAAAACTACATCCTCCTCTTTCTCCTCCTCCTCTTCTTTCACTGTAACATCCTCCTCCTCTTTCACTCTGAACGCGTCTTCCTCTTCTTTCACTGTAACGTCTTTCTCTTCTTCTTTCACAGTAACAGCCTCACCCTCTACTTCTTGTTTTACTGTAACATCCTCCTCTTCCTCCTCCTCTTTGACAAAAGCTTCTTTCTCCGTCCAGCAGACCTCCTCATCTTTATCAGGAGGAGAGTAACTTAGTGAACTCATGGTCGGGGATGTTAGCTAGCTAGCATTAGCGACTAGCCTAGTTCAAAGCTAACTTAGCAAACAAGCTAGCTGACAAACAACGTAAATATATAATTACATGGACCAACAAGTACATACAACAGAAGTGTGTTTCAAACACATCGACTAATATACACCAAAACAGTGTAAAGAGCTTGAATATTGTAGCTATGTTTGCTAGAAAGCTACCGAGGTGTCTGACTAGCTGTTGTCGTTGAAGAAGCGTCCCGTCCACTAGATTATACGTCACACTGGCAGCATCGCCTGAACCTAAAAGACGCACATCGCATTCTGCTGACTGGAGTGGGAAAAGCAGTTGAAGAACCAAGCGTTTATTTTTCATTTATTTAATAAAAGTTGATTATTATATAAAGTCGTTCAAAGAGAAGCATGTGTTGATTGATTCGTGTTTAATGAGTGATAATTTAAAACAAACGTTACACCCACTACATATTTGCATTGATCCATACTTCTGACATGGATAATTTTGACCCCAGAGGCATATCTTTTATCATAGCCAAAATGTGGTTTATTCAATTGTTCCAATTTTTCATGACTTTGTCAATCAACTTGTTCTTAATAAATCTAAATCATGGTTTAGTGTTTCTGTATCAAATTGACTTTTAACAAATTCAAATCCTTTGGAGTCATTTTGACCCCAGCCAAAAGCACCTTTGATAAATAGGACGTTTATTTCAAATACAAATACACCTTTGATAAATAGGACGTTTATTTCAAATACAAATACTTTTATTTCAAATAATCAAATAACATTTTATTGGTCACATAGACCTGTTTAGCAGATGTTATTGTGGGTGTAGCGAAATGCTTGTGTTTCTAGCCCCGACAGTGCAGTAATATCTAACAAGTAATATCTAACAATTTCACAACATATACCCAATACACATACATCTAAGTATCATGACACATGACTGTGTACAAAACTGCCAACGGAAGAAAACTCTGCCAGCGGTAGAAAACTCTACCAGGGGTATACAGTGCATTCGTTAAGTATTCAGACCCCTTCACTTTCTCCACATTTTGTTACATTAAAGCCTTATTCTAAAATGGAAGATTTTTTCCCTCATCAATCTACAAACAATACCCCATAATGACATCACAATACCCCATAATGACATCACAATTCCCATTATGACATCACAATACCCCATAATGACAAACCAAAAACAGGTTTTTAGACATTTTTGCACATTTATTTACTTAAGTATTCAGACCCTTTACTATGAAATTCGAAATTGAGCTCAGATGCATCCTGATTCCATTGATCATCCTTGAGATGTTTCTACAACTTGATTGGAGTCCACTTGTGGTAAATTCAATTGATTGGACATGATTCGGAAAGGCACACACCTGTCTGTATAAAGTCCCACAGGTAACCAAGCGACGAGGTCAAAGGATTTGTCCGTAGAGCTCTGAGGCAGTATTGTGTCGAGGCCCAGATCTTGGGAAGGGTACCAAAACATTTCTGCAGCATTGAAGGTCCCCAAGAACACAGTGGCCTCCATCATACTTAATGGAAGAAGTTTGTTATTATTATTATGTGTAGTCTGAATCCGTGAGGCTGCAGGGATTTGTAGTCTTAGTGGCCTCTATCATACTTAATGGAAGAAGTTTATTATTATTATTTGTAGTCTGAATCCGTGGAGCTGCAGGGATTTGTAGTCTTAGTGGCCTCCATCGTACTTAATGGAAGAAGTTTATTATTATTATTATTTGTAGTCTTGCATGTCATCTACTTTGATGCTAATAAGCATTTACAAATAAGGTTTATTACAGATCCCCATTAGTTCCTGCCAAGGCAGCAGCTACTCTTCCTGGGGTTTATTAAGGATCCCCATTAGTTCCTGCCAAGGCAGCAGCTACTCTTCCTGGGGTTTATTAAGGATCCCCATTAGTTCCTGCCAAGGCAGCAGCTACTCTTCCTGGGGTTTATTATGGAGCCCCATTAGTTCCTGCCACCCTCCCCTAACCCGGACGACGCTGGGCCAATTGGGCGCCGCCCTATGAGACTCCCGATCACAGCCGGTTGTGATACAGCCTGGATTAGAACCAGGGACTGTAGTGACGCCAATGACAAGCACACCCATAACATGATGCAGCCACCACCATGCTTGAAAATATGAAGAGTGGTAGTCAGTGATGTGTTGGATTTGCCCCAAAAATAACACTTTGTATTCAGGATAAAAAGTAAATTTCTTTGCCACATTGTTTTGCATTATTACTTTAGTGCCTCATTGCAAACAGGACCAATGTTTTGGCATATTTTTTTCTGTACAGGCTTCTTTCTTTTCACTCTGTCATTGAGGTTAGCATTGTGGAGTAACTACAATGTTGTTGATCCATCCTCAGTTTTCTCCTATCACAACCATTAAACATTGTAACTATTTTAAAGTCACCATTGGCTTCATGGTGAAATCCCTGAGCGGTTTCCTTCCTCTCCAGCAACTGAGTTAGGAAGGACGCCTGCATCTTTGTAGTGACTGGTTGTATTGATACATCATCTAAAGTGTCATTAATAACTTCACCAATGATGCTCAAAGGGATATTCACCAATAGGTGTCTTTCTTTGCGAGGCATTAGACAACCTACCTGGTCTTTGTGGTTGAATCTGTGTTTGAAATTCACTGCTCGACTGAGGGCCATTACAGATAATTGTATGTGTGTGGTACAGAGATGAGGTAGTCATTCAGACATCATGTTAAACACTATTATTGCACACAGAGTGAGTCCCTGCAACTTATTATGTGACTTGTTAAGCAACATCTTTACTCCTGAACTTATTTAGGCTTTTAATTACATTTGTAAACATTTCCAAAAACATAATTCCACTTTGACATTATGGGGTATTGAATCCATTATACATTCAGGATGTAACACAACAACATGTGGGACCAGTCAAGGGGTGTGAATACTTTCTGAAGTTTCTGTATAAATAAAACTCCCCCACCCAGCAATCTAATAGCATCAGTAAAATCTGTTGAAATAAAACCACAGATAAATATACCTAACATAGTACAATCTAATAGCATCAGTGAAATCTGTTGAAATAAAACCACAGATAAATATACCTAACATAGTACAATCTAATAGCATCAGTAAAATTAGTTTAAATAAAACCACAGATAAATATACCTAACATAGTACAATCTAATAGCATCAGTAAAATTAGTTGAAATAAAACCACAGATAAATATACCTAACATAGTACAATCTAATAGCATCAGTAAAATCTGTTGAAATAAAACCACAGATAAATATACCTAACATAGTACATCTATTAAACAATACATCGGAATACATCAGAAATAGTTACACATTATAGAGATCCATTCATGGATGTACAGGTCTGTTGGATAAACCTTCAGAAATAGTTACACATTATAGAGACCCATTCATGGATGTACAGGTCTGTTGGATAAACCTCCAGAAATAGTTACACATTATAGAGATCCATTCATGGATGTACAGGTCTGTTGGATAAACCTTCAGAAATAGTTACACATTATAGAGATCCATTCATGGATGTACAGGTCTGTTGGATAAACCTTCAGAAATAGTTACACATTATAGAGATCCATTCATGGATGTACAGGTCTGTTGGATAAACCTTCAGAAATGTCCGCTGCTGATTTCTTCCAGGTGTCCATAGCGGACACCCTGGTCCTGTGAATCCTGGCCGTGGACAAATTCTCAGTCAGAAACACAAGTCAGAACACAGCCTCTCTATTCTCTCGTGTGTTTTCAGGTCCTCTGACTGGGAAAATGTCTTTCCACAATGAGAGCAGTGGTATGTTGTCTCCTCCTGTGTATTAGTATGTTGGAAAGGCTTTTCTCCTGTGTGTTTTCTCTCATGCTTTTTCAGACTCCCTGACCACCTAAAACTCATTTCACACTGGGAACATTGGAAAGGTTTTTCTCCTGTGTGTGTTCTCTCATGTGTTTTCAGGCTCACTAACCACATAAAACTCTTTCCACAGTGAGAACAGTGGTATGGCTTTTCTCCTGTATGTATTCTCTCATGCTTTTTCAGACTCCCTGACCACCTAAAACTCTTTTCACACTGGGAACATTGGAAAGGTTTTTCTCCTGTGCGTGTTCTCTCATGTGTTTTCGGACTCACTAACCACCTAAAACTGTTTCCACAGTGAGAACAGTGATATGGCTTTTCTCCAGTGTGTATTCTCTCATGCTTGTTCAGGACCCATAACCACCCAAAACTCTTTCCACAGTGAGAACAGTAATAAGGCTTCTCTCCAGTGTGTGTTCTCTCATGCCCAACCAGGGCCCCTAACTGAGTAAAATTCTTTCCAAAGTGGGAACAGTGGTATGGCTTTTCTCCTGTATGTATTCTCTCATGCATTTTCAGGCTCCCTAACCACCTAAAACTCTTTCCACAGTGGGAGCAGTGGTGTTGGTTAGGTGTCTCTGGGTCCGTTTCCTCTGAGGAACTCTTCACGCTGTCAGAGTCTGGTCTCTCTCCTGCCAAAAGACAAACAGATGATTTAGTTAAACAGAGAGACCTGAATGAAGCCTGCATTAAATAAAATTGTCTTCCTATGAGGTTTAATCTAGACTAGATCCCTCAATAACCTGAGGTCAGTCTTCACAACATTACATCATTAAAAATATACTTGGTGACGGTGAGATTTAAAAACAAATGATGTAGAGCTCGAAATCTAATCTCTCAGGGAATGTCATGATGTCATAATAAGAGCTCTATAATAATAGATAATGTCATGGTTATAGGCTGAGCAGAGCTCTATAATAATAGATAATAATGTTTTAGGCTGAGCAGAGCTCTATAATAATAGATAATGTCATGTTTATAGGCTGAGCAGAGCTCTATAATAATAGATAATGTCATGTTTTAGGCTGAGCAGAGCTCTATAATAATAGATAATGTCATGTTTTAGGCTGAGCAGAGCTCTATAATAATAGATAATGTCATGTTTTAGGCTGAGCTCTATTATCTGTCTATAGCTTGACAACATTCATCTGTTTTCGTGATATGTATTATCTAACACTTACAATTTCTTTCCTTTTTGGTTACTAAGCAGTTCTATCAACATTTAGCAACTACGTTAAACTAACAACATTAGCAAACCCGTTAACTATATTTCAGAGGTTAAAAGTTGGATATGAAATGAAATGTGTCACGCAGTCGAATTTTACAATATACAGAATGTCCCACAAAATGTGTACGTATTACTCTTTTGAAAACTCTCAAAACCTAACTTAACTACAACCTAACTTAACTACAACCTAACTACAACCTAACTTCACTACAACCTAACTTAACTACAACCTAACTTAACTACAACCTAACTTAACTACAACCTAACTTAACTACAACCTAACTTAACTACAACCTAACTTCACTACAACCTAACTTCACTACAACTAACTTCACTACAACCTAACTTCACTACAACCTAACTTCACTACAACCTAACTTAACTACAACCTAACTTAACTACAACCTAACTTAACTACAACCTAACTTAACTAAAACCTAACTTAACTACAACCTAACTTAACTACAACCTAACTTAACTAAAACCTAACTTAACTACAACCTAACTTAACTACAACCTAACTTAACTACAACATAATTTGACTAAAACCTAACTACAACCTAACTTAACTACAACCTAACTACAACCTAACTTAACTACAACATAATTTGACTACAACCTAACTTAACTACAACCTAACTTCACTACAACCTAACTTCACTACAACCTAACTTCACTACAACATAATTTGACTACAACCCAACTTAACTACAACCTAACTTAACTAAAACCTAACTACAACCTAACTTAACTAAAACCTAACTTAACTACAACCTAACTTAACTACAACCTAACTTAACTACAACCTAACTTAACTAAAACCTAACTTAACTACAACCTAACTTCACTACAACCTAACTTAATTTACATGAATTACAATGAAAATCGGTGGTCAGCTAGCTAGAAGGGTGTATGTAGTCGTAGTTAATATTATTATTGTTTCTTGTTGACAATTTTAATATAAATCATTCACGGTAAGGTAGTTATGTTGGATAAATAAAACACATAAGAAGCCGTATGTATCTTACATTAAAGGGCCAATGCAGCCGTTTTTAATCTCAACATCAAATCCTTTCTGGGTAACGATGAAGTAGCTTCCTGGTTTTGTTTTCAAAGATGTCCACTGTCTGGGTGTCCACTCCCCACACGGGTTACTATAGCAACACACATCACCCCCCACGGGTTACTATAGCAACACACATCACTCCCCATGGTTACTATAGCAACACACATCCCGTGTCATTTATATCTTGTTTGTCAATTCTGAGTGACATTAAAGTTGTGATTTTGCGTGTAAATCCATTGTTAAGGTTTTGTTGGTGACCCGCTCTTAGGTGGTATACACATCTTACAGTGTAGTTATCAATTCCTACATTAAATAATAACACATTCAAGCATAAACATTCAGTAGAACGCTGCTTTAAAACCACGCATCAGTTCATCAATAGTTTGTGCTCCTGTTTTTAAGACAGTACTTACTGGTCTTAATCAGATCGCCTGTCTCCTCCTCCTGTTCTTGTTCTTCCTTCTTCTCCTCCTTCAATGTGACAGTTATCTCCCCCTCTCCCTCCTTCACTCCAAAATCGGCATCCTCCTCTTCTTTAACTCTGAACGTGTCTTTCTCTTCTTCTTTCAGGGTAACAGCCTCATCCTCTACTTCTTGTTTTACTGTAACATCCTCTTCTTCCTTCTCCTCTTTCACGACAATGTTCAGCCACAGACCCTCTTTCTCCGTCCAGCAGACCTCTTCTTTAGCAGGAGGAGAGTAGAATAGTGAACTCATGGTCGGGGATGTTAGCTAGCTAGTTAGCATTAGCGACTAGGCTAGCGCTAGGCAAATTTAAGGCATCTGCCTGACTAACAATGTAAATATGAAAATAAATGTGGCAACTAGCTATAAAACGGAAGTATGTTTAAAACACATAGGCAAATACGCACTGAAATAGTCTAAAAAGCTTGAACGTTTAGGCTATGTCGCCTAGCAAGCTACTGAAGTGACTGACTCGCTGTTGTTGATGAAAAAGCGTCCCATCCACTAGATTACACGTCACACTGGCAGCATGGCCTGAAGAAAAACACATCGCCATCTGCTGACTGGAGTGGATATACCGCAGTTATTTGATTTATTTAATCTTACATTTAACAAGGAATACGCCCCACTGCTGGAATAATCAGCAGATCTCATTCAAATTGGACGTGTTAATGCTGCTCAGGAAGGTTAGATTGAGGACCTAGAAGGTGAAAATGTAACTGTTGTTTATTTTTGTAGTGTCTTAGCTCTTATTACTTATTTATATAATAAGAAAGACTCTGAATACAAGAAATGGTACTGGAGCTTCACATTTTACTGGAATCCGTTAGTACCAGAATAACATAGAACAACACTGCGCATGACCAAGGATGCTCCATTCTGAAAGGGGACATCAATAATTAACAGAACATAACATTTTCTGTGAATTAGACTACGGGAGTTTTGTAACTTTTTCCACGTTGGCTTACTGTTAGTTGGGTTCTGATTGGTCTCCGGTAGTTGGTCTCGCTGACCATAACCGTACTAGTTGGCTACGCTGGTTAGGCTAATGCTAGTTGGCTAAATAGCTAACGTTGGCTGACTGGCTACGCTGGTTAGGCTAATAGCTATTTGGCTAAGTAGCTAACGTTAGCTGGCTGGCTAAGATAACTGCATATAGCTAATGTTAGCGGGCTGACTAAGATAACTGCATATAGCTAATGTTAGCGGGCTGACTAAGATAACTGGCTAAGCTGGCTGGCTAAAATAACGGCATATAGCTAATGTTAGCGGGCTGACTAAGATAACTGCATATAGCTAATGTTAGCTGGCTGGTTAAGATAACTGCATATAGCTAACGTTAGCTGGCTGGCAAAGATAGCTGCATATAGCTAACATTCTTTGATATTTGGTTAGATGGCGTTATGTATTTACAAAACGTTGGTTTACTTTAATCACTCAAGTCATGAGTGCAAATGATTGGTTTAATTTGAAGTTCTACATTTGAAGTTATTTCTGTTGTAGTTTACATCATAGGGAATAGGCTGGTCCTCCATATTACTTCACACCTGACTTTGGCATTCTTCTAAATTCTGATTGGTTTAATGTAATAACTCCAAAAAATAGAACAGTGAGGTGTAACTTTGCATTGGGAAAAATATTTTATTTTATCTCAAACTGCACCATGTTATTTGTCTCCCAGCACTTTAATGTTTAGATAATAAATTATTTTTCCACTGTGTTATCAACGGAGGTTTTTAAGTATAGTATTTTCAGTTGAAGTATTTAAGATGATTGTCGAGAACAGTATCATCCAACCATCCGGTAACTTGTTTCATGCGCATCAAAGGTGAGGGTGAATTTCAGATGTTCACTACTTGTATTGATGAAGGAGTGGAATCGATGAAGTTCCTCTGCTGTCCCCTGAAATAGAAGGAACACGTCATCAATGAAGACTTTTACAGAGCCTGATGAGGTGCTAGAATGGATTGTTAGGGCTGACAATCACTTTCTTCTCTAACAACCCCACATACAGTTACGCATAATTAGGCGCTATTTTACTACAATGACCATAATGACCTGCGTACCTACTTGTCTTGTCTGTGTTTCTTTTACACCTGCTATGTAAAAGAGACAGAATAATGCACAATGGTCAATGCTATCTGGTATCCTTGGGACATCCCTACCCTAACCCCTAACCTTAACCCCTAACCTTAACCCTTTTAAATGTCAACTTCAATGGGCTAGGGACGTCCCAAGGATGTATCTCTACCTGAAAATACATGATCTAAGTGATTGATAGTTGGTATTCAGCAGTCATAAAGCCTTATTTACTTTAATGAACTACTAAAATAGTGATTTTGTCAGACAGCATAGACAGCAGCTCTACATTTTATTGACTGACTGATCCATTCATCCTTCCATCCCTCCTCAGCCTTCCTCTCCTCTGAAGACCCAGTGAGGGTGGAGCTCAGTCAGAGAGCTGTTGAGGGACTGGTTAGGAAGAACACTTCTACAGCCAGAGAGGTGAGAGGTCACACATGGTTTAGATGGTAAATATTTATGTCCCCTTAGCGGTTCATCACGTAAGCAAAAGGGAATATGTTCCATTATCTATGTTAATATACATTAGTGCAAATTGTCCACTGATATTGGTGTAATTTTGCACCCGTTTTGGCTGTATGAAAGTTAATTTCACCTCAGGCACACACATTTGTTCTTTGTTATTATGAAGGTAAATTGTGTAAAAATGTACTTTTCCCTACTAATTCACCCCATCTCTTTACATTGCTGATGCATATTCAGTGGCCTGACTGCATCCAGACTATGTCAAAGGCCCATCCTGGTAGATCTGAACCTAATGCAGCTTGGAGTGATCAGATGACAGAAGTCACATTTAGGTGCCAGGTGTAACTGAGTCCATAGATGCTCCATATCCATTACTTTGAGTGTTTTATATAATATGACTAAATGTGTTTCTTTCTGTGTTGCAGGGGCAGTCAAGAAATGGAACGGCAAGGCCACAGAACATGACATAAGCAGAGCTGTGGGAGACCACCTCAAGCCCCTGGTAGAGCTGGGGGTGGTGTTTACCACTCCATCAGCAGAGCTGTGGGAGACCACCTCAAGCCCCTGGTAAATCTGCCCAAGAAGAGGCAAACAAAAGAAAAACCCACAACTAACTTAAAGACAGGAAGCAAACCAAAAAGGTGGAGCAACTAAAGGTGTTGACTCTCCACATCTATCAAGACAACTGGAGCACTGGGTCAGACACTCTTAAATAGAACCTGGACCAGCTCAGGTGAAACACCTTCCCACTAACGAGATGGACAAGCCAGCACAGGTGTAACACATACTGACTAACGAGGTGACATCAATCGGCGACCTACGTGCTAACGAGCTATACGTGCTAACGAGCTAGACGTGCTAAAATCCAACCTCAAAACATAAATGGAAAAACCAAAGCCTGTAACACCTACCCCCTCAAGACAACAAATATATCCTATATTTTTTGTTGGACAAGTTTGCACCACCAACAGAAAACAACTTCCATTTCACATTATAATCAACTACAATGCTTCACCAATATAAACATGGTGTCTACTGGCAGTCAACAATTAAAAACAAGAAAAAACACATCCTTCTAAATAATAATATAGAATCGTATAATAATATCGTATCTTTTCTCCTTTTTCTTTCTATAGATTCCTAAACTATTATTTTTTCCCTTCTAGAACTCTCGTCTTCCTAAAACTCACTAGCTTCTAGAACTCTCATCTTCCTAAAACTCACTAGCTTCTAGAACTCTCGTCCCCTTGGAACGAGCCCAAACAAAACTCATCTCCAATACGGAAAACCGTGCAGTCAAAATAAATTGTGATCCATGGCAACTCACTGGCTAAACGCAAAACACAAATCTTTTTGACTGCCCACCTTTGAGAAAATCAGCAACCAAGTTGTCCTTACCACGGACATGTCTGATTTCAAGAGGAAACTCCTGCAATATCCGTAGTAACTTTCCACCTCACTGCAGAGCTTCTCCCTCTTTTCAGGGTTCACTAGATAGGCATGTTGTTGTATCGGGGCCCAGTCCCCAATGTCATGCTCTAGTACATTTGGGTTGGCACATCTGAGAATGAACCCTGCTATTCTAAAAGAAGGGCAACAATGTCAATATATTTATACCCGAAAATTGTCAGTTGATTGCATAAATAATTATGATTACTAAAAGTTACATGAATTGTAAACATGAATTACCAAAACCAAATGTACACCCCTTTGTTAATATGTATTGTCAATAATTCACTTAATGGTAAGGCATGGTATAATAAAAAATGTTTAAAAAAATATTTGATTGCATAGTATTATTTTCAACGACTTTTCAATTACATTTTGCTCGGTGGGATAGCCTCAATGTCAAAACACAGTTTTAACATGTCCAAATCAATAACCAATATGCAGAAACAGTTTGGGATAAATTGAAAACCTAAACATAACATGTGCTATTTACACAAACATCTGCCACAATAATCATATTACTTGTATTTATTTAAACAAGCTCCTTATAAACTGCACAAGCACCAGAAACAGTGTTGTTTTGACAAGTAGCAATAAATCACTGATATCAATTAGGGGGGAAATCAGGTTGTACGTGATGTTGGAATGCATTTAAATGTAGGGGTCGCTAAACAAAGGAACGCAACACTTATTTGTCATAACTAATCGATATCATGCTAAAATCATTTGTGCGACAGGAGGGAGATGAGGTTGCACGTCCTGTTAAAACTAGCAGCTCAAAAACCACACGGAATCTGGGAATAATGTGTACTTACTAAATCTCATAAATAATACTATTTCAATTCAGAGCCTGGATTTTCCCCCTGAGGCTAATATCCATATCATGTTGAAATCAATAGAACAGGGGACAAACATTTAGGGTTCTACATTGTGACATCATTAAAATACTCCCACTACAATGTTACAACAATCTACATTGTGACATTAATTAATTGATATCATGAAACAACTGCTTCATGTATTTTCTGATGTTTAGTCAGAGATCTTTAATCAGATAATCTCTGGTCACAGCTATAGGATTTCTCTCCTGTGTGTATTCTCTGGTGTAAAGTCAGATAGCCAGAAGTAGTAAAACTCTTCCCACATTGACCACAGCTATAAGGTTTCTCTCCTGTGTGTACTCTCTGGTGTAAAGTCAGATAGCCAGAAGTAGTAAAACTCTTCCCACATTGATTACAGCTATAAGGTTTCTCTCCTGTGTGTATTCTCTGGTGTCGAGACAGATGGCCAGATGTAATAAAACTCTTCCCACATTGATCACAGCTATATGGTTTCTCTCCTGTGTGTGTTCTCTGGTGCACTGTCAGATAGCCAGAAGTTGTAAAACTCTTCCCACATTGATCACAGCTAAAAGGTTTCTCTCCTGTGTGTATTCTCTGATGCATTGTCAGATCTCCAGATTGACCAAAACTCTTCCCACATTGATCACAGCTATAAGGTTTCTCTCCTGTGTGTGTTCTCTGGTGAATTTTAATGCTTGATGAGGTGAATCTCTTCCCACAGTCAGAGCAGCGGTGAGATTTCTTCCCTGTGGGTCTCTGCAGATGTTTCTTGAGGAGTTCTGATCTGGATCTCTTCTCTGTCTCGTCAGCATCATGAGGTTTTTGAGGCTCCCCAGAGGATCCACGATAGTTCCGTATCTCTCCTGTGTGAACAACAAAGTCAGACAGATGGTTACAGATCCAATGTAAAAGGTGATGCCAACAGCGTAGCCATGATGTTGTACAACAATTGACGTCTGTAATGAATGTTAAAATTATTTGACAATTGTCTTAAAATGAGAGAAGAATAGTCATATTTTAGTAGTAACATCGATGACTGTAATCTTGAAATAAGTTATTCATGTTGTTGAAACTGTAAGCAGTGAGCCAGACAACTGGTGATTGGTCTCCAATATAGGCCCCTTTCTGTGTTTAATAAAATTGCGGCACGAGGGCGATGCGCACACAATTTGATTGCAGAAACACCTCCCTGCTAATGAGGAAACCACTGGAGCAAAAATGGTGAGCAAACTGCAAGTTCTCATTCACAACTGCGACCTGCCAAGATAAAGCAAAGCAGTGCGACAAAAACAACAGAGTTACACGTGGGATAAACAAACGTACAGTCAATAACACAATAGAAACATCTATATACAGTGTGTGCAAATGGAGTACAGAGGCAATAAAGGCAATAAGGCAATAAATAGGCCATAGTAGCGAAGTAATTACAATTTAACAAATTAACACTGGAGTGATAGATGTGCAGATGATGATGTGCAAGTAGAATTACTGGTGTGCAAAAGAGCAAAAAAAGTAAATCAAAACATGGGGATGAGGTAGGTAGTTAGATGGGCTATTTACAGATGGGCTGTGTACAGCTGCAGCGATCGGTAAGCTGCTCAGATAGCTGATGCTTAAAGTTAGTGAGGGAGATATAAGTCTCCAACTTCAGCGATTTTTGCGTTTCGTTCCAGTCATTGGCAGCAGAGAACTGGAAGGAAAGGCGGCCAAAGTAGGTTTTTGGCTTTGGGGATGACCAGTGAGATATACATTTACATTTAAGTCATTTAGCAGACGCTCTTATCCAGAGCGACTTACAAATTGGAACGTTCATACATATTCATCCTGGTCCCCCCGTGGGGAATGAACCCACAACCCTGGCGTTGCAAGCGCCATGCTCTACCAACTGAGCCACACGGGACCGTGTATACTATATACTTCCTGGAGCGCGTGCTATGGGTGTGTGTTGCTATGGTGACCAGTGATCTGAGTTAAGGCAGCCTAGCAAAGACTTATAGATGACCTGGAGCCAGTTGGTTTGGCGATGAATATGTAGCGAGGGCCAGCCGACGAGAGCAGTGGTATATGGGGCTTTAGTGACAAAACGGATGGCACTGTGATAGACTGCATCCAGTTTACTGAGTAGAGTGTTGGAGGCTATTTTATAGGTGACATCACCAAAGTCGAGGATCGGTAGGATGGTCAGTTTTACGAGGGTATGTTTGGCAGCAAAAGTGAAGGATGCTTTGTTGCGAAATAGGAAGCCGATTCTAGATTTAGTTTTGGATGGGAGATGCTTAATGTGAGTCTGGAAGGAGAATTTACAGTCTAACCAGACACCTAGTTATTTGTAGTTGTCCACGTATTCTAAGTCAGAGCCGTCCAGAGTAGTGATGCTGGACGGGCGAGCAGGTGCAGGCAGTGATCGGTTGAATAGCATGCATTTAGTTTTACTTGCGTTTAAGAGCAGTTGGAGGCCACGGAAGGAGAGTTGAATGGCATTGGTAGGTGGATTGGATACCACCAGCAGGTATATCTCTCTGGTCACCCCCAAAACCAATTCCTCCTTTGGCCGCCTCTCCTTCCAGTTCTCTGCTGTCAATGACTGGAACGAACTACAAAAATCTCTGAAACTGGAAACACTTATCTCCCTCACTAGCTTTAAGCACCAGCTGTCAGAGCAGCTCACAGATTACTGCACCTGTACATAGCCCATCTATAATTTAGCCCAAACAACTACCTCTTCCCCTTCTGTATTTATTTATTTTGCTCCTTTGCACCCCATTATTTCTATTTCTACTTTGCACATTATTCCACTGCAAATCTACCATTCCAGTGTTTGACTTGGTATATTGTATTTACTTCGCCACCATGGCCTTTTTTTGCCTTTACCTCCCTTATCTCACCTCATTTGCTCACATTGTATATAGACTTATTTTTCTACTGTATTATTGACTGTATGTTTGTTACACTCCATGAGTAACTCTGTGTGTTGTATGGGTTGAACTGCTTTGCTTTATCTTGGCCAGGTCACAGTTGTAAATGAGAACTTGTTCTCAACTTGCCTACCTGGTTAAATAAAGGTGAAATAAATAAATAAAATAAATAAAATAGATCAGCAACGGTGGCTTGCAAACAGTGGATAGTAAGTAGCCCACCTTTGGAATAACTATGTATAGTTATAACTGTAGTATCCTGTATAACTGTAGTATCCTGTATAACTGTAGTATCCTGTATAACTGTAGTATCCTGTATAACTGTGTATAGTTATAACTGTAGTATCCTGTATAACTATGTATAGTTATAACTGTAGTATCCTGTATAACTGTAGTATCCTGTATAACTGTAGTATCCTGTATAACTATCTATAGTTATAACTGTAGTATCCAGTATAGTCTGGGAGGAGGTGAAACCACTCAGGCTTATTTGATGTGATCTAATGTTTTGATCATCTAGTTTTCCTTACAAGCATTCAGTCACCAAAGGGGGTTCGGTCATTCCTTTGTTTATATACTGTCTCATTGACAAAAATATTTTGGATTATTTGTTTACATCATTCCTTTGTCTCGACATATACAGTAAACGTGCTGAGGTTCTACTGTTGCCAAGGAGACACATTTTATTTATTTATTTACAGTTTGGAGGGTTGGGGGTCTGACATCCAGGAGACACATTTTATTATTTATTTACAGTTTGGAGGGTTGGGGGTCTGACATCCAGGAGACACATTTTATTATTTATTTACAGTTTGGAGGGTTGGGGGTCTGACATCCAGGCGACACATTTTATTATTTATTTACAGTTTGGAGGGTTGGGGGTCTGACATCCAGGATACACATTTTATTATTTATTTACAGTTTGGAGGGTTGGGGGTCTGACATCCAGGATACACATTTTATTATTTATTTACAGTTTGGAGGGTTGGGGGTCTGACATCCAGGATACACATTTTATTATTTATTTACAGTTTGGAGGGTTGGGGGTCTGACATCCAGGATACACATTTTATTATTTATTTACAGTTTGGAGGGTTGGGGGTCTGACATCCAGGAGACACATTTTATTATTTATTTACAGTTTGGAGGGTTGGGGGTCTGACATCCAGGCGACACATTATATTATTTATTTAGTTTGGAGGGTTGGGGGTCTGACATCCAGGCGACACATTTTAGTTCTAATGGTGCCGTTCTGTTATTCTTTTCAGCTTCTTTTTCCAAGCATCTTACATTACTCTGAGACTAGTTATCCTGGGATCTTACATTACTCTGAGACTAGTTATCCTGGGTTCTTACATTACTCTGAGACTAGTTATCCTGGGGAATAGTTTCAATACATTTGCAAAAAACCTAAACCTGTTTTTGCTTTGGCATTATGGGGTATTGTGATGTCATTATGGGGTATTGTGAAACATTTTAGAATAAAGGGATGCACCGATATTACATTTTTGGCCAATACCGATATCTAATATTTTCCTTGCCCCAAAAAACGATACCGATAACCGGTATTTAAAATTTTAGAGGCCTTTTAAGCATTCTAGTACAGCATTCTAATAGTTAACACACACACGGACGCAGCGGTCTAAGCCACTGCATCTCAGTGCAAGAGGTGTCACTACAGTCCCTGGTTCGAATCCAGGCTGTATCACATCCGGCCGTGATCGGGAGTCCCACAGTAGTTGTCTGTTATTGGTGTAGAGAGGACGACAAAGGAGAGGGATCCCACATGTGGATAGGAAGACACAAATTATCATTATTACTGGAAAATATTCATTTAAAATCCAGGAATTGAACAACTTTATCTCTCTAGCTCAAGCCAGTGGGTTACAGTAGGTTGTAACTCTCTAGGTCATGCCAGTAGGTTACAGTAGGTTGTATCTCTCTAGGTCATGCCAGTAGGCTACAGTAGGTTGTATCTCTCTAGGTCATGCCAGTAGGTTACAGTAGGTTGTATCTCTCTAGGTCATGCCAGTAGGCTACAGTAGGTTGTAACTCTCTAGGTCATGCCAGTAGGCTACAGTAGGTTGTAACTCTCTAGGTCATGCCAGTAGGCTACAGTAGGTTGTGTCTCTCTAGGTCATGCCAGTAGGTTACAGTAGGTTGTATCTCTCTAGGTCATGCCAGTAGGTTACAGTCTGGTAATGCTTAAGTTGTTATGTGGACACGTGACATACGGACAACTTTAATAAAAACACTATAGGAGTTGTCTCCAGATCGCTATGCATATTCATGCTAGTAGCTTAGCATCTCTCTCCATTGAATACAGGCGGTTGAAGACAACAACCCTCATAGAATATAAACAATGGATTACAATAATAAGAGGAATCCACCAATCCAAAGAAAGGATAGGCGGGAGCTAGACAACCCGCAGTGAAGCTTTGTGGACAACAACTCGCCTTGTTAGGGCAGAGACATCTTGTCAGTATATCCATAATCTTTGTTGTAGCCAACCCAACTCTCACATGGCACTATTGGGGGGCACGGTGTGTAGTAAAACATCACTACATGAAAATCACTACATGCAGTGCCCCCCAGTCTGCGGTCAGCAGATAGACCCTTCTCAAATATATATGTTAAGTCACTTTTTGGAAACGGAACGGAGAAAACAAGGGGTAGCTTGTTCTCTACGTCGTCTGATTCTAGACATATCAGTCATCATCCTGGGCCCTCAGTTGAAGAGGTATTGACGAGCCAACTCCGAATATCCTAAGTTAAAACACATTTAAGGTGGTACTTACTGGTGTTAATCATATCTCCTATCTCCTCCTCTTCATCTTTCAATGTGACAGTAATCTCCCCTTCCTTCTTCACTCCAAAAACTGCATTCCCCTCTTTCTCTTCCTCCTCTTCTTTCACTGTAACATCTTCCTCCTCTTTCACTCTGAACGCGTCTTCCTCTTCTTTCACTGTAACAGCCTCACTCTCTACTTCTTTTTTAACTGTGCCATCCTCTTCTTCCTCCTCCTCTTTCACGACAATGTTCAGCCCCAGAGCTTCTTTCTCCGTCCAGCAGACCTCGTCTTCTTTAACAGGAGGGGGGATGTTTAGTGAGCTCATGTTCGGGGATGTTAGCTAGCTAGCTATCATTAGCGACTAGGCTAGTGCTAACTTAACCAGCAAGCTACTATAGCTGACTAATAAAAACTTACGTAATATTAAATTAAATAGGTTAACAAGTAGATACGACCTAAGTGTGTCGAAAACACAGTAGCTAATATACACCGAAAGCGTCTAAATAGCTTGAATCTTTCGGCTATGTTGGCTAGCAAGCTACCGAGGTGGTTGACGAGCTGTTTATGAAGAACCGTCCACTAGATTATACGTCACGCTGGCAGCATCGCCTGAAAGACGCACATCGCCGTCTGCTGACTGGAGGGGAAACGCAGTTGAGGATCATATTTTATTTTCAGACAATGAAAATTGTAAATGGATTTAATTAAATAATACTATTATATTGAGACATACAAAGACGGGAATGTGTTGATCGATTAGTGCGAATAAAAAATGTTTACTACAGCAATTTTAAGGCAGTTTCATTAAGTCAAACTAAATCTAAATAAGTAGCTAGCTACTGTAGGTCTATACTGCTCCTACACGGTGTAACAATACATCATATAGATGTATATAATGAACAGACTAGGTCTATACTGCTCCTACATGGTGTAACAATACATCATGTAGATGTATATAATGAACAGACTAGGTCTATACTGCTCCTACGTGGTGTAACAATACATCATGTAGATGTACATTGGATGGACATTTGGGGACATACATTGGTGGATTTGGGTGTTTAATCTTTTAAGGCCGCTATCCGTGGTGCTGAATAAAGAGCATTGTAAATCCTCATCAATCTGCACACAATACCCCATAATGCTATCACAATACCCCATAATGTTATTACAATACCCCATATATTACAATACCCCATAATGCTATCACAATACCCCATAATGCTATCACAATACCCCATAATGCTATTACAATACCCCATAATGCTATCACAATACCCCATAATGCTATCACAATACCCCATAATGCTATCACAATACCCCATAATGCCATCACAATACCCCATAATGCCATCACAATACCCCATAATGCCATCACAATACCCCATAATGCCATCACAATACCCCATAATGCTATCACAATACCCCATAATGCTATCACAATACCCCATAATGCTATCACAATACCCCATAATGCTATCACAATACCCCATAATGCTATCACAATACCCCATAATGCTATCACAATACCCCATAATGCTATCACAATACCCCATAATGCTATTACAATACCCCATAATGCTATTACAATACCCCATAATGCTATCACAATCCCCCATAATGCTATCACAATACCCCATAATGCTATCACAATACCCCATAATGCTATCACAATACCCCATAATGCTATCACAATACCCCATAATGCTATCACAATACCCCATAATGCTATCACAATACCCCATAATGCTATCACAATACCCCATAATGCTATCACAATACCCCATAATGCTATCACAATACCCCATAATGCTATCACAATACCCCATAATGCTACCACAATACCCCATAATGCTACCACAATACTCCATAATGCTATTACAATACTCCATAATGCTATCACAATACCCCATAATGCTATTACAATACCCCATAATGCTATCACAATACCCCATAATGCTATTACAATACCCCATAATGCTATTACAATACCCCATAATGCTATTACAATACCCCATAATGCTATCACAATACCCCATAATGCCATCACAATACCCCATAATGCCATCACAATACCCCATAATGCCATTACAATACCCCATAATGCCATCACAATACCCCATAAGCAAAAACAGGTTTAGATTTTTTGCAAATGTATTAAAACTATTCCCCATGATAACTAGTCTCAGAGTAATGTAAGATGTACGATCCCAGAATAACTAGTCTCAGAGTAATGTACGATCCCAGGATAACTAGTCTCAGAGTAATGTAAGATCCCAGGATAACTCGTCTCAGAGTAATGTAAGATCCCAGGATAACTCGTCTCAGAGTAATGTAAGATCCCAGGATAACTAGTCTCAGAGTAATGTAAGTCTCAGATAGTTTTAACCCATTACAGTCTAAGCCCTGTCTGAGGGGGAGGTTCTTCTAAGCTATATGGAATTGTTTTAAGAAGGTTTAAACAACATGAAGGGCTTCCCCTGTATTGTACTGTTTTGAGAAGGTTATACCAAGGATCAGTTTGCTATTTGATTTTGAACTGTAAGACCCATGGAAGTATCAACAAAAAATATTTATCCATACTGCTATAACCCATAGTAACACATTGGATAACATTCACAACATGGAACAACAGTAACCATAGTAACACATTGGATAACATTCACAACATGGAACAACAGTAACATTTACATTTTACATTTAAGTCATTTAGCAGACGCTCTTATCCAGAGCGACTTACAAATTGGTGCATTCACCTTATGACATCCAGTGGAACAGCCACTTTACAATAGTGCATCTAAATCTTTTAAGGGGGGGGGGGGTCAGAAGGATTGCTTTATCCTATCCTAGGTATTCCTTAAAGAGGTGGGGTTTCAGGTGTCTCCGGAAGGTGGTGTTTGACTCCGCTGTCCTGGCGTCGTGAGGGAGTTTGTTCCACCATTGGGGTGCCAGAGCAGCGAACAGTTTTGACTGGGCTGAGCGGGAACTGTACTTCCTCAGTGGTAGGGAGGCGAGCAGGCCAGAGGTGGATGAACGCAGTGCCCTTGTTTGGGTGTAGGGCCTGATCAGAGCCTGAAGGTACTGAGGTGCCGTTCCCCTCACAGCTCCGTAGGCAAGCACCATGGTCTTGTAGCGGATGCGAGCTTCAACTGGAAGCCAGTGGAGCGAGCGGAGGAGCGGAGGAGTAACACATTGGATAACATTCACAACATGGAACAACAGTAACCATAGTAACGTATTGGTTAACATTCACAACATGGAACAACAGTCCATACTGCTATAACCCATAGTAACACATTGGAGAACATTCACAACATGGAACAACAGTAACCATAGTAACACATTGGATAACATTCACAACATGGAACAACAGTAACATTTACATTTTACATTTAAGTCATTTAGCAGACGCTCTTATCCAGAGCGACTTACAAATTGGTGCATTCACCTTATGACATCCAGTGGAACAGCCACTTTACAATAGTGCATCTAAATCTTTTAAGGGGGGGGGGGGTCAGAAGGATTGCTTTATCCTATCCTAGGTATTCCTTAAAGAGGTGGGGTTTCAGGTGTCTCCGGAAGGTGGTGTTTGACTCCGCTGTCCTGGCGTCGTGAGGGAGTTTGTTCCACCATTGGGGTGCCAGAGCAGCGAACAGTTTTGACTGGGCTGAGCGGGAACTGTACTTCCTCAGTGGTAGGGAGGCGAGCAGGCCAGAGGTGGATGAACGCAGTGCCCTTGTTTGGGTGTAGGGCCTGATCAGAGCCTGAAGGTACTGAGGTGCCGTTCCCCTCACAGCTCCGTAGGCAAGCACCATGGTCTTGTAGCGGATGCGAGCTTCAACTGGAAGCCAGTGGAGCGAGCGGAGGAGCGGAGGAGTAACACATTGGATAACATTCACAACATGGAACAACAGTAACCATAGTAACGTATTGGTTAACATTCACAACATGGAACAACAGTCCATACTGCTATAACCCATAGTAACACATTGGAGAACATTCACAACATGGAACAACAGTAACCATAGTAACACATTGGATAACATTCACAACATGGAACAACAGTAACCATAGTAACACATTGGATAACATTCACAACATGGAACAACAGTCCATACTGCTATAACCCATAGTAACACATTGGATAACATTCAC